>NW_026943820.1:2497692-2610192 GCF_035594765.1 Anolis carolinensis
ACCAAAGCCTTCCCAACAGATGGCCATCCATTTTCTATGGAAACGTAGAATATAATTGGAATAAACAAATCAGGGATAGAGTTAAAGTTCTATGGAAAAATAGTGTGTGTGTGTATATAAATATATATACACACACACACTAATTTATACTTATATATATATACACATATAAAAATAATTGGAATAAACAAATCAGGGATAGAGTTAAAGTTCTATGGAAAAATAGTGTGTGTGTGTATATATATATACACACACACACTAATTTATAATTATATATATATATATACACATATATAAATAATTGGAATAAACAAATCAGGGATAGAGTTAAAGTTCTATGGAAAAATAGTGTGTGTGTGTGTACACTAATTTATACTTATATATATATACTGTGTGTGTGTATATATATATACTAATATATACTAACATATATATGTAAATTGGAAAAAACAAATCAGGGATAGAGTTAAAGTTCTATGGAAAATTAGTGTGTGTGTATATGCATACATACATACATACTATTTTATACTAATATATACTAATATATATATATATATATATATATATATATATATATATATATAATTGGAATAAACAAATCAGGGATAGAGTTTAAAGGTCTATGGAAACTTAGTGTGTATATATATATACTAATATACTAATATATACTAATATATATATACTATATATATAATTGGAATAAACAAATCAGGGATAGAGTTAAAATTCTATGGAAAATTAGTGTGTGATATATACTAATTTATACTAATATATTCACACTAATATACTAATATACAGTAGAGTCTCACTTATCCAACATAAACGGGACGGCAGAATGTTGGATAAGCGAATATGTTGGATAATAAGGAGGGATTAAGGAAAAGCCTATTAAACATAAAATTAGGTTATGATTTTATAAATTAAGTACCAAAACATCATGTTATACAACAAATTTGACAGAAAAGGCAGTTCAATATGCAGTAATACTATGTAGTAATTACTGTATTTATGAATTTACACCAAAATATCATGATGCATTGAAAACATTGACTACAAAAATGCGTTGGATAATCCAGAACGTTAGATAAGCGAGTGTTGGATAAGTGAGACTCTAGTGTACTAATATATATACTAATATATAATACACACACACACACACACACACACATATATATATATATATATATATATATAATTGGAATAAACAAATCAGGGATAGAGTTAAAGTTCTATGGAAAATTTGTGTGTGTGTGTGTGTGTATATGTGTATATATATATATATATACACACACACACACACACACATATACCTATTTTATACTAATATATATATATACTAATATACTAATATTTACATATATATTTGAAATACATATATATTACATATATATTTTACATATATATATTTGAAATAACCAAATCAGGGATAGAGTTATAGTTCTATGGAAAATTTGTGTGTGTGTGTATATGTATATGTATATGTATATGTATGTGTGTATATGTATGTGTATATACCCTGTTTTCCCTAAAATAAGACATCCCCAGAAAATGAGACTTAGTAGAGGTTTTGCTGAATTGCTAAATATAAGGCCTCCCCCAAAAGTAAGACCTAGCAAAGTTTTTGTTTGGAAGCATGCCCGCCGAACAGAACACCAGAGCATGCAGGATTGGTAAATGTATGTACCATATACATGGAAATAATGGTAGTAATAAGAAATTCTTGATAGGATCACAGTTTGTCTGGTTATGCTTGTTTGTGATGACAACTACTGTACAATAAATGTGAATTCTTCTTCATGGAAAAAATAAGACATCTCCTGAAAATAAGACCTAGTGCATCTTTGGGAGCAAAAATTAATATAAGACACTGTCTTATTTTCGGGGAAACACGGTATGTACTAATATATATACATACACATATACATATATACATAGAATGTAGAATATAATTGGAATAAACAAGTCAGGGATGGAGTGAGGGTTCTATGGAAAATCAGGTTCCGGATGGGAAGTCACTCACCCTCCGGCGAAGAGCTTCTCCACGTATTGCCGGATGAACTCTCGCTGCTCGGCCGTGGCCTCGTCCTTGGCGGACTCGGTGCTCTGGTTGGACGAATAGGACTCCGAGGAGGACCGGCGGTGGTTGTTCCAGCTGTGGTGTCTGGGGGAGTCCGTGGTGTCGTTCTCGCTGTCGGCCGACTCCGTGGCGTCGCTCTCCTCTTCGGCCACGTCCTCCTCCTCCTCGTCCTTCATGGGGTCCAGCAACCCGTTACCGTTGGCGGACGGAGGCGCGTTGGAGACGGGTTCGGACATCGAGGACGGCTCCGAATCAAAGTCAATGAGATTCCCCACCGGCACGTCGGCGGCCTCCATGATCTCCCAATACTACGGGTTTCAAATCCAGGTTCGGGACATGGCCGGTGGGAAAACGGGGAAGCTATCCGGATTGAAACAACACCTGGCGTTCCGTCGAAAAAAATCCGTTTCCGTCCCGGTCTTTTTCAAGGCATCTGGAGGAGTAACAGAAAGGGATGGAAATTGTGAAAGCTAAGTAGGGTTAACCTTGGTTGGTTCTTGGATGGGAGACCATCCATGAATAACAAGGGATGAAAGAGGCCAAACCACCTTCTTGCCTAAGGAAACTCTATAAAATTCATGGCATCGCCATAAGTCAATAAGAAAACTTGAAAGCACACAGATACATCCATAAATTACTTCGACAGTTCTAATAACTAGAGGCGTACTGGCTTGAATGTTGAAAATAAACATAATAATAATAATAATAATAATAATAATAATAATACTATAGGAGAGCCAGTGAGGTGTAATGGCTTGAATATTGAACATAAACATACTAATAATATAGCATTGCATAGGAGAGACATAAACATAAACATAAACATAATAATAATAATAATAATAATAATAATAATAATAATATAGAAAAGGCAAAGAAACAAAATGCAAAATTAAGATGCCCAAATATATTCTCTCCTGATGTTTCGCCCACATCTATGGTGTGAGGTCTGGCTCCCAGTATTTAAAAAAACAAAACTCTAAAATCAGGACAGTAAATAAAGAACGACACTCAGAAAACAGGAGAATTCCAGACAGAAAACAATCAGGGCCAGCTAACAAAGGCAGGAAGCAGCCAGGTCTTGAAGCTGCCAGCCTATTCAATACTAATCAGAAAAGAGTTATTTATCCCACCCTGGACATTATTCCACAAATATGTAAACCCAACTTGACTCGTTTCCAACAGACCTCACGACCTCTGGGGATGCCTGCCATAGCTGTGGGTGAAACATCAGGAGAGGATGCTTCTGGAACATGACCAGACACTGAGGATGCCTGCCATAGCTGCGGGCGAAACGTCAGCAGAGAATGCTTCTGGAACATGGCTATACACCCCGGAAAACTCACAGCAACCCAATGATTCTGGCCATAAAAGGTTTTGACAACACATTAAACATCATAAATACACAACAACACTGTCAGATCTTCAACCTAAAACAGAGATGGGTTGCAGACATTGCCACATTTTTGGAAATGCAAGCACCGAAATAACATCACAACAAGGAATGCAAGAAGTACGACTACTACCTGCGTAGCATTTCTCAGCATGCAAAGACTCAATATGAAGCCGTTTGCAGAGCAGGAATTATTTTTAAAAAGTTGCCCAGCTTTCCATAATAAAAGCAGGGAAACACAGACATCCTGGATTATCTCTTAGCGACGTCCGGCTGTCTGCAATGTCCAAAAATACAGACACACACAGACATTGGAACATTTTTGGAAATGCAAGCACTGAAACGACATCACGACAAGGAATGCAAGAAGTACAACTACTACCTATGTTGCATTTCTCAAAATGCAAAGCCTGGGTATCAAGCTTTTTGCAGAGCAAGAATTATTTTTTAAAAGTTGCCCAGCGTTCCATAACAAAAGCAGGAAAACACAGTCATATTTTGGAAATGCAGGCACTGAAACAACAAGGAATGCAATAAGTACAACTACCTATGTTGCATTTCTCAGAATGCAAAGCCTGGGTATGGAGCCCCTTGAACAACAGGAATTATTTTTTTAAAGTTGCCCAGTTTTCCATAATAAAAGCAGGAAAACACAGCCATATTTTGGAAATGCAGGCACTGAAACAACAAGGAATGCAATAAGTACAACTACCTATGTTGCATTTCTCGGAATGCAAAGCCTGGGTATCAAGCCCTTTGCAGAACAGGAATTATTTTTTAAAAGTTGCCCGGCTTTCCATAATAAAAGCAGGGAAACACAGCCATATTTTGGAAATGCAAGCACCGAAACGACAAACGACAAGGAATGCAAGAAGTACAACTACCTATGTTGCATTTCTCAGAATGCAAAGCCTGGGTAAGACAACAAGAAGTACAACTACCTGTGTTGCATTTATCAAGCCCTTTGCACAACAGGAATTATTTTTTAAAAGTTGCCCAGCTTTCCATAACAAAAGCAGGGAATCACAGCCACTCTGGATAATCTCTTGGCAACGTCCGGCTGTCCGCAATGTCCGAAAACACACATGCACACATTAATTCTGAGCCACAGCTTTGCAAAAAAGGAAGAGCACCGAACGCTGCAAACAGAAGAGCACCGAATGCTGCAAACGGCAGGACATCTGGCCACGGCTAAAGCGGAAAGGATTACCTGTTTTGCTCGCCTTCGGCAGGGATGGAACGAGAAAAGTCACGCAAAGGAGGCGAGAGGATGATGGGGAGGATTGCGAGAGCGTCTGGCAGGGAGCGCGATTCGAGGCATCCTCCTCGTCGCATGCATCCTCATTATCCTTGGCATGCGTCACCGGCCCTGCACATGCATCCCGCCTCCGCCGTCCCCCAAACAGCTGCTTCCCGGCCCTCAAACAAGGCTGCGAACATCTGGAAGGTCATTGGGGTTAACACTCCCCACTGTATATGTCCAGCCTAACCTTCTATACAAGTTGGTTCTACATCACCTACGTCTACATCAGGCATGGGCAAACCTTGGCCCTCCAGAAGATGTTGAGGATTGTACTAAAATTTCTCCCTCTACGGAGGGGCCTATGGAGCTGCAGGTGCCCGGAGAGATTGACTTTAGAGACTCACTATTTGGGGAGGATTCTTCTACTCCTTCTTCGCTGATAGAGCCAGATGTTGTTGAGACGCCGGAGAACGCGAGTTTTAATCGTAGAGATTTTGTGACCAGAGAGCGAAGTGCAAAACAGGGGGTCCGCCAGAGCCAGAGATTAGTGAACAGATGGGATAATGGTTAGTGTTCTCATGAGAAAGTTCTGAGAGTTTGTACTCTCTAATTGTGGACAGTCTGAAATCTGTTAAAAGTGTTTCGCCCAGTAGTTTTCTTGCGGTGTCAACTTTGCTTTTCCTTGAGAGAGGATTCCAGTCTCCAGCTCCTGTTTGTTTCCATGCCAAGTTTCTAGTTCCAGTCGGGCCATTGCTGTGCCACAACTCTCGAGTAGACCTGGGCTTCAATCCACTTGTTTCCTTGTTCCTGATTCAAGATTCGTCTCAGCCCTATTACCTTTGCTACCTTGGATTACTACGAAGTATTTCTAGTGGACCTGAACTTTGCTTATTGCAACTCTGTTATACTGACTCAGTCTTTGGACAATCTATCTTCCTAAGAGAGAGCTATCGAGTTCTCATTGTGGATTATAATATTGGACCTTTTCTTTTACCCATTTGGAACTACCATTGACTTTCTAAAAAGAACTATTCCTTACTCGAACTCTATACCTAATTTCCTTTGGATATATAATTGCTTTAATAAAGATATTGTGCGTTATATTGGCTCTTGTTTGGTTTCCGAGTGCTCACGCTGCCTTGGGGTGCAACATTACGTATAAGTTGCCTCCATATATGTCGACCTCCTGTAAAAGTTGACCCCCTATATGTCAAGAAGTTGACCTCCTGACTTAATCCTAGAATCCTAGCTGCTATCAGCTCTATGTCAGAGGAAGGGGTTCTAAGTATTCTAAGTAAATACTGTGAAATTCAAGTTATCGCCTTAAATCCACTTGAAAACATGTACAGTAGAGTCTCACTTATCCAACATAACGTTGAATAAGTGAAAATCTTGGATAATAAGGATTAAGGAAAAGCCTATTAAACATTAAATTACATTATGATTTTACAAATTAAGCACCAAAACATTACAACAAATTGTCAGAAAAAGCCGTTCAATACATGGTAACATAATGTAGCAATTGTACTGTATTTACCAATTTAGCACCAAAACATCACAATGTATTGAAAACAAAAACATTGATTACTAAAAAGCTGTCTGCGTTGGATAATACAGAACGTTGGATAAGTTGAGGTTGGATAAGCGAGACTCTACTGTATGTCTACATCATGTCTATATTACAGTAGAGTCTCACTTATCCAACGTTCTGAATTATCCAACACATTTTTGTAGTCAATGTTTTCAATACATCGTGATATTTTGGTGCTAAATTCGTAAATACAGTAATTACTACATAGCATTGATGTGTAATGCACTACTTTTTCTGTCAAATTTGTTGTATAACATGATGTTTTGGTGCTTAATTTGGAAAATCACAACCTAATTTAATGTTTAATAGACTTTTCCTTAATCCCTCCTTATTATCCAACATATTCGCTTATCCAACGTTCTGCCGGTCCATTTATGTTGGATAAGTGAGACTCTACTGTATATCTAAGTTGACGCCATGCCTAAGTCAACTTGCCCATGTCTCAGTGTACATTAAGTATAAGTTGCCTCCATATATGTCGACCTCTGTACAAGTTGACTCCCTATAGAAGTCTACATCATATACAAGTCCACCTGATGTATAAGTTGACTCTTTATATAAGTAGATCTTCTGTACAAGTTGATACTATATATAAATCTACATCATGTCTATGCTGAGTCCATGTCTGAGTCGACCTTATATTTGTTGACTCCATGTATAAGTCAACCCCGTATATACCTCGTCAATCCCATATATATAAGCTGAGGTCAAAATTACGGGCTTTAATATGACCCACGTATAAGGGTATTTTGCAGAAAGAGAAAAGAACCAGGCTAATTTATGAAACAAATAAAAACGTCCAGCAGTGTGCAGAAGAATGAGGAAGTACTCCACCAAGGACTCAAGGTTTCAAATAATCACACTGACTAAGCAGGGCAGCTTTGGCTAGTGCTTGGATGGGGAACTACTGGCAAATCCTAGCTATATGTCAGAGGAAGAGGTTCTAAGTATTAATCGCCCAGCAAAATACTGTGAAATTCAAGTTATCGCCTTAAATCGACTTGAAAACATGTACAGTAGAGTCTCACTTATCCAACACTCGCTTATCCAACATTCTGGATTATCCAATGCATTTTTGTGGTCAATGTTTTCAATACATCATGATATTTTGGTGCTAAATTAATAAATACAGTAATTACTACATAGCATTACTGCGTATTGAACTGCTTTTTCTATCAAACTTGTTTTATAACATGATGTTTTGGTGCTTAATTTGTAAAATCATAACCTAATTTGATGTTTAATAGGCATTTCCTTAATCCCTCCTTATTATCCAACATATTTGCTTATCCAACATTCTGCCGGCCTGTTTATTTTGGATAAGTGACTCTACTGTATAACCGCATGAAGTGCAATGGAGTACAGAAGTCGAAGCACTTGAAAAACAAGCCTGAAGTCGGATTGTGCAAGTGGGTTGGATACAGAACACATTGCAAAGCGCATGTGCCCGCCACCACAGCGGGCCTGAACATTTATTTATTCGAACTTGCAAGGAAAACAAAAAAGAACGGCTCCATGCAAAGCCCAGGATCAACAAAGCATGGGAACGCAGATGATGCACAAACGCAGGCTCCAATCCTCCCCTTTCTTCTCCTCTTGCAGCCAGGAAATCTGCTGCGGACGGACGCATTATGCGCCCAGTGACTCATAGTCAGTGACATTTAGCAAAAGCAACGGGGAGCCGGAGAGGAGAGAAAGGAAAATCTTATCAGGACGGAGCTGAGTGGCATCCGCTTCCTTCTTCCGGGTGCAATTACAAGAAGTGGCAGGTCCTTGGCAAATAAATGCAATAGCACAAAAGGGGGCTACGGAAAATAATAATAATAATAATAATAATAATAATAATAATAATAATAATAATAACAATAATGACCCAAAATGCAGACTGTGCAAGGAAGCTGATGAAACCATTAATCATATCCTCAGCTGCTGTAAGAAAATCGCACAGACAGACTACAAACAGAGGCACAACTATGTGGCCCAAATGATCCATTGGAACTTATGCCTCAAGTACCACCTCCCAGCAGCAAAGAACTGGTGGGATCACAAACCTGCAAAAGTATTGGAAAATGAGCAGGCAAAGATACTGTGGGACTTCCGAATCCAGACTGACAAAGTTCTGGAACACAACACACCAGACATCACAGTTGTGGAAAAGAACAAGGTTTGGATCATTGATGTTGCCATCCCAGGTGACAGTCGCATTGAAGAAAAACAACAGGAAAAACTCAGCCGCTCTCAGGACCTCAAGATTGAACTTCAAAGACTCTGGCAGAAACCAGTGCAGGTGGTCCCGGTGGTGATGGGCACACTGGGTGCCGTGCCAAGAGATCTCAGCCGGCATTTGGAAACAATAGGCATTGACAAAATTACGATCTGCCAACTACAAAAGGCCACCCGACTGGGATCTGCACGCATCATCCGAAAATACATCACACAGTCCTAGACACTTGGGAAGTGTTCGACTTGTGATTTTGTGATACGAAATCCAGCATGTCTATCTTGTTTGCTGTGTCATAATATAATAATAATAATAATAATAATAATAATAATAATAATAATAATAATATCACACAGTCCTAGACACTTGGGAAGTGTTCGACTTGTGATTTTGTGATACGAAACCCAGCATATCTATCTTGTTTGCTGTGTCATACAACGTCGTTGTGTCAATAATAATAATAATAATAATAATAATAATAATAATAATAGAACGAGAAAATGTTTATGGAGAGGTGGGGAAAGCTTTCCCTGGTGGAGTGATACATGGCCCTGAATCACACCATATTATATTATTATTATTATTATTATTATTTGTATTCCGCTTTTATCACTGCAATTGAGACACAAAGCAGCTCACAACAATTAAAAATACAAAGCAGAAGATACAAACTCCAGCATATTAAATATAGGATTATACATACAAATAGGTTATAATCACGTCAAAACAATCACAATGCTATGTGGTGTGCACACACACACAGCTGGTCCGTAGTAGTAATAATAATAATAATAATAATAATAATGAAAAATTACAATACAATAAAATAATAAAATAAATATTCAATATAAATATAAATAATAAAATACAATAAAATACAATAAAATACAATAAAATAATGATAAAACCATGTTGCCACGGCAGTTTAAAGTGGAATAATATTAATGCGTTTTAATAATAATAATAATAATAATAATAATAATAATTCAACCATGTTGCAATGGAATAATAATGCTTTTTAATAATTATTATAATTATAATTCAACCATGTTGTCACAGCAGTTAAAGTGGAATAATAATAATGTATTTTAATAATAATAATAATTCAACTATGCTGCCACAACAGTTAAATAACTTTATTATTATTTTAAATGGAGTATTGTTACTAATTTTTTTATTATTGGATCGTATGTTGTGTATTTATGTTTATGACTTGCATCATTTTTAAATTGTTATATGGTTCTGTTTTTATTATGTGTATTGTATTGTTTTTATCATTTTCATGGCCTGAGTCCCCTGAGGAGATAGGGCGGTAGATAAATAAAGTTTTATTATATTATTATGGCTCCCCATAGCACCCGTAAACTAAAAATAAAAAAGTAATGTTTTGTCTTTAATGCCATTCAAACCATTATCAGCAACTGGTGGCTCGAATGCGTCTGACTCACACAGTCTACAAATATAATAAAAAGCACATTGCAAAACTGGAAACGATGCGTCCTTGCATCTGTTCGCACCCAGGAGGAATGGCACAATTCAAGAAGGATATTGGAACGACTCCACAGCCTTATTTTAAAGCATTGCAAAAAAGGCGTTATATAGAGATGGGCGCATAGAAAAGGCGCATAGCCACATATGCGCCATGCGCGCAATGTGCATGGATGACTCCAGAGGGAATGTGTATTGTTTGCATGCATCCTTCCCAGCCTGGCATCAACTCCTTCTGCTTCATGCGCCTCCCTGGCCAGGCGCACAGACAGCCCAGATGGAAGCCACATGCCTCCAAGCGCATGACGACAATGGCGTGCGCTCACTTCCAGCCAAACGCGTCTGGCTCCTTCTTGTGCATCGATGATACAACTTAAAAAGTGATTTTCCATCTATACCAAAACTTCTATTGATCTAGATCAGGCATGGTTCAACTTCAGCCCTCTGGGTGTTTTGGACTACAACTCCCACAATTCCTAACAACTTACCAGAAAAAAAATATCCAAACATGAAAATAGATTGTAGATATAAATACTGTAAATAGAAGCTTTACCACAGTTTTCGAACCAAGATGTACCTTGCAGTATAACAAAGCGGAACTCAGGCTTGTGTAACAAGTAACCGTATCTTTACTTCAGTTCAAAAGATCAAACAGGGCAACAATATATACAGCAGTCTCTCTGAATTCACACACAGAACAGAGGGAATAAACAGTCCCTGTAAACAGACTTTAAATATGCCTCATTTGCCTTATAAATAATCAAAATAACCAGGCTCTGGAGAGGTGGCAACTAATTTGTGTTTATTAGTCGCTTACTATATCTGAGTGTTATGTCTGATACTGTTTTATATTGGTTTTGTCTGGCATATTTTGTTTCTGTTTGGGCTTTGTCCCATGTTAGACATAGATATAAATAAATAGGAGCTTTACCAGTTTCCGAACCAAGGTGTACCCTGCAGTATAATAAAGTGTCACTCAGACTTGTGTAACAAGTAACAGTGTCTTTACTTCAATTCAAAAGATCAAACAGGGCAACAATATATACTGCAGTCTCTCTGAATTCATACAGAGAACAGAGGGAATAAACAGTCCCTGTAAACAGACTTTAAATATGCCTCATTTGCCTTATAAATAATCAAAATAACCAGGCTTTGGAGAGGTGGCAACTGTTTTGTGTTTTTAAGTCGCTTACTATATCTGAGTGTTATGTCTGATAATGTTTTATATTGGTTTTGTCTGGCATATTTTGTTTCTGTTTGGGCTTGGCCCCATGTTATACATAGATATAAATAAATAGAAACTTTACCACAGTTTCCGAACCAAGATGTACCCTGCAGTATAACAAAGCGTCACTCAGGCCTGTGTAACAAGTAACCGTATCTTTTCTTCAGTTCAAAAGATCAAAAAGGGCAACAATATATACAGCAGTCTCTCTGAATTCACACAGAGAACAGGGGGAATAAATAGTCCCTTTAAACAGTCGTTATATATAAATTTATATAAATATTTATATAAATATAAATTATAAATAATCAGGCTTTGGAGAGTTCGCAGCCATTTCCTTCCTGACTATTTCCAGTCAGCACTCTCTTCACTCTGATAGGAATTGTGGGAATTGCAATCCAAAACACCTGGAGGGACAAAATTGGCCCACTCCTGATCTAGATTCTAACATTAATGTAACTTGGAATCACATTGGTTTTTCTAGCTGACACATCCTGAGCATCCAGAGAACACTGAGCCCCAGATGCGCACAAGCAGGCGCATGATTTCTTCCATTGGGAGCAGACTTGAGGTTCTTTTCCCCATTTATCTGGGTACGCTTTGCTGCCTTGCTTTCCCTCTTCTCCACTTGCAAGAATTGTTTGGGTTCCTCTGGGAAATTAATCGAGGCATCGGCCAAACTTTATGCGCTCGTAAAAAATAATTAGTTGCAATCAGGCAGGAAATGGAGAAGCAGCCAGACCTTGAATCCCAAAGGCGGAAGAGGCAAGCATCCCAAGACCTTGGAATCATAGAATAATACAGTCGGGAGAGACCCCATGGGCCATCTAGTCCAACCCCCTGCCTTGCACAATCAAAGCACCCCCGATAGATGCCCATCCTGACTCTGAATAATAATAATAATAATAATAATAATAATAATAATAATAATAATAATAAGTCAAAGAAGAACATGCCCTGGTAGAATATGTAAAGCAAAGTGAAGAACCTGCTTTGATTGAAGTCAAAAAACAGAAACTCCTCAAAGCACAGCAGACAAAGAATCAGTACAAGAAAACCGCACTACAAACTAGAGCTGACAGCTGGCACAACAAAACATTGCATGGAAAGTTCCTTGACAAAATTGAAGGAAAAGCTGATAAGGAGAAGACCTGTCTCTGGCTCACGAATGGGACCCTGAAGAAGGAGACAGAAGGCCTGATCCTTGCAGCCCGGGAGCAAGCCATCAGGACAAAGGCAATTAATAATAATAATAATAATAATAATAATAATAATAAGAAGAAGAAGAAGAAGAAGAAGAAGAAGAAGAAGAAGAAGAAGAAGAAGCCATCAGGACAAAGGCAATTCAGGCCAAGATCGAAAAATCAGCTGATGACCCAAAATGCAGACTGTGCAAGGAAACCGACGAAACCATGGATCATATCCTCAGCTGCTGTAAGAAAATCGCACAGACAGACTACAAACAGAGGCACAACTACGTGGCCCAAATGATTCATTGGAACTTATGCCTCAAGTACCACCTCCAGCAGCAAAGAACTGGTGGGATCACAAACCTGCAAAAGTATTGGAAAATGAGCACGCAAAGATACTGTGGGACTTCCGAATCTGACAAAGTTCTGGAACACAACACACCAGACATCACAGTTGTGGAAAAGAAAAAGGTCTGGATCATTGACGTCGCCATCCCAGGTGACAGTCGCATTGACGAAAAACAACAGGAAAAACTCAGCCGCTATCAGGACCTCAAGATTGAACTGCAAAGACTCTGGCAGAAACCAGTGCAGGTGGTCCCGGTGGTGATGGGCACACTGGGTGCCGTACCAAAAGATCTCAGCCGGCATTTGGAAACAATGGACATGGACAAAATCACGATCTGCCAACTGCAAAAGGCCACCTGACTGGGATCTGCACGCATCATCCGAAAATACATCACACAGTCCTAGACACTTGGGAAGTGTTCGACTTGTGATTTTGTGAAACGAAATCCAGCATGTCTATCTTGTTTGCTGTGTCATAATAAAATAATAATAATAATAATAATAATAATAATAATAATAATAATAATAATAATAATAATAGAATCCTAGAGGCAGAAGTGACCACAAGGGCCATCTAGCAGAATGGAACCATCTGAGATTCAAACCCTGGTCTCCAGACTCCTTGTCCAACACCCCAAGAACTATCTTAAGCTGCCTCTTCATCGAACTAGGTCCAACTCTTTATTCCCAAGAAGTTCTCTGTGTTATTTGCTCGCTGTAGATAAACACTTCCAAGAACAGACTTGGACTCAAGGGCATCCCAGTTACCGGAGCGCAGAGCCACAAATGCGCATCCCTTTGGCGATATTTGATGTGCCAAACAAGCAGCGAGGGGGACATGCGTCAAGCTCTTCCGAGAGGAAGAAAGGCTCAAGGAGAGGTGAAGGACTTCCCGGCGAGGACAGAGATGATTTCTTAATTCAAATAATTACATTTCAATACAACTCTCAAGTTTAATACACAGTTTACCGCACGGTATAGGATCAGCTAGGCCTATTTTTAACAGTAACTCCCAAGCTACCAAAAATTATATTTATCTGGCATCTATCAACCCCCCAGTAACTGACAGATGGAAAGGGAAAAGCGCATAACGCCACACAGTCGGAAGGACGGAAGAGACGATGCCCAGTTCTGGCAAAGTTCCTGCAAACTGCAATAAGCATATGGTGCATCAACACTGTAGAATTAATGCAGTTTGATACCACTGTTACGGCTCTATACTATGGAATCCTGGGAATGTTCTGCACTTTTCAGCAGAAAACACTAAAGACTTTGTAAACTACTCTTATAAAGGGGGCAAACCAAGGGACCTGATTTGTATTTAATTAATACATAACCATCGTATTAAGAGTAGTTTGATTAAATAAATAGCCTTAGTGTTGTGGTTCAGTCTGATGAAGAAGGGGGATTTGGGTTTATGCAGGCTGACCAAGGTAATGTTGAAGGCTCTTAATTGTTAGAGAGGCCGCAGGCTAGCAGTGAAGCAGAAGTTGTTGATAAACAGACTAGTAATGAACCAGAAGTCAGTGATAAGGGTGACCTTTCACAGGATTCAGAACATCAACAAGTCCCAGGTGGCTCTGGCAGTGAGTCAGAGGAGTCTTCCTTAGATAAAGATACATAATATGGATAAGAACTGTTCAGAAAAATGTTGGCGGGGTTGTCAAGAAAGAGGGACATATATTCATATGTGGTGGGAATGTAAGTATGTACAGAAGAAGAACAGTGCGCGAGAGAGTCTCCATCAACTGGGAGTTTATTTAAAGGCCTGCAATAACAACAACACACTAAAAGCACCTTTGCTACAGATATATTTACACATTTTTGCAGCTCGGCATAATAAAAGTTGTTATCTCTCGCACCTCTGGCTTTTAATGGCCTTCCAGTGTTTACCATTCAGTGCTCAGTGCTTTAACCCACGCATGGCAGCTGTGCATTGCGGGAAATGGCTCTCTTTTCTTGCCTTTTGCACATCCTTATGACATGAACTAACGACACCGGCCTTCCCAGGATTGCGTGGTTTACCAAAGAAGCCAAACAACATTCCTTCGGTGCAGCCTTATTTGCTTTAATAATCCTCAAGGTTCTTTCCTCCCAACACGGAAAACAAATATAGAAAGAAAAGCCCCGCTGGCATCGCAAGTTTGCAAATTTGCTTCCTTATCACCTATTTTCACAGGTTATTTCAAAGTTCATTAACTTTCCTATTTAAATGCACAAGGAGGCATACTAAACTCCTGACATTCTGTCTCAGATTTGCTAAAACTGCGCTATTATTAAATCAGGATTTCTGAAGATTTTGCAAATATTTTGGACCGCAACTCTTGGATGTTTTTACCGTCCGGTACATCCGCACTGTAGAGTTAATGCAGTTTGGCACCACTTTTAATTACTGTATATACTCGAGTATAAGTCTAGTTTTTCAGCCCTTTTTAGGACTAAAAAACACCTCCTAGGCTTATACTCGGGTGAGGGTCCTAGTGGGCTTATATTTAGGTTGGCTTATACTCAAGTATATATGGTATATTTATTATTTTTCTCTATTATTATTGGTATTGCTACATTTATTATTTTACTCTATTATCATTATTACATTTTTTATTTTACTCTATTATTGTTATTTTTACATTTATTTTATTTATTATTATTAGTACATTTATTATTTTACTGCATTTATTATTATTACATTTATTACTTCAATCTATTATTATTAAAAGGATACATAAGCACATTTACATTGAAGAGTTGAACAGTCATATCATATCTTAAATTACAGTTTGATGTAAAGATTCAACAACTTTTAAACGACTGATGCCTCAATTAATGTAATTTTATTAGTATCTCGGTTTATAATGGAGTCAATGTTTTCCCAGTTTTTTTGTGGTAAAATTAGGTGCTTCGGCTTATATTCGGGTTGGTTTATACTTGAGTATATACGGTATCTCAATGCCGTAGAATTTTTGCACGGTCTGTTTCACCTTCTGGTGCATCCGCACTGTAGAATTAATGCAGTTTGGCACCACTTTTAATTATCTCAATGCCGTGGAATTTTTGCACGGTCTGTTTCACCTTCTGGTGCATCCGCACTGTAGAATTAATGCAGTTTGGCACCACTTTTAACTATCTCAATGCCGTAGAATTTTTGCACGGTCCGTTTCACCTTCTGGTGCATCCGCACTGTAGAATTAATGCAGTTTGGCACCACTTTTAATTATCTCAATGCCGTGGAATTTTTGCACGGTCTGTTTCACCTTCTGGTGCATCCGCACTGTAGAATTAATGCAGTTTGGCACCACTTTTAATTATCTCAATGCCGTGGAATTTTTGCACGGTCCGTTTCACCTTCCGGTGCATCCGCACTGTAGAGTTAATGCAGTTTGGCACCACTTTTAATTCTCTCAATGCCGTGGAATTTTTACACGGTCTGTTTCACCTTCCGGTGCATCCGCACTGTAGAGTTAATATAGTTTGGCACCACTTTTAATTCTCTCAATGTCGTGGAATTTTTACACGGTCTGTTTCACCTTCCGGTGCATCCGCACTGTAGAGTTAATATAGTTTGGCACCACTTTTAATTCTCTCAATGCCGTGGAATTTTTACACGGTCTGTTTCACCTTCCGGTGCATCCGCACTGTAGAGTTAATGCAGTTTGGCACCACTTTTAATTATCTCAATGCCGTGGAATTTTTGCACGGTCTGTTTCACCTTCCGGTGCATCCGCACTGTAGAGTTAATGCAGTTTGGCACCACTTTTAATTGTCTCAATGCCGTGGAATTTTTACACGGTCTGTTTCACCTTCCGGTGCATCCGCACTGTAGAGTTAATGCAGTTTGGCACCACTTTTAATTGTCTCAATGCCGTGGAATTTTTGCACGGTCTGTTTCACCTTCTGGTGCATCCGCACTGTAGAATTAATGCAGTTTGGCACCACTTTTAATTATCTCAATGCCGTGGAATTTTTGCACGGTCTGTTTCACCTTCTGGTGCATCCGCACTGTAGAATTAATGCAGTTTGGCACCACTTTTAACTATCTCAATGCCGTAGAATTTTTGCACGGTCCGTTTCACCTTCTGGTGCATCCGCACTGTAGAATTAATGCAGTTTGGCACCACTTTTAATTATCTCAATGCCGTGGAATTTTTGCACGGTCTGTTTCACCTTCTGGTGCATCCGCACTGTAGAATTAATGCAGTTTGGCACCACTTTTAATTATCTCAATGCCGTGGAATTTTTGCACGGTCCGTTTCACCTTCCGGTGCATCCGCACTGTAGAGTTAATGCAGTTTGGCACCACTTTTAATTCTCTCAATGCCGTGGAATTTTTACACGGTCTGTTTCACCTTCCGGTGCATCCGCACTGTAGAGTTAATATAGTTTGGCACCACTTTTAATTCTCTCAATGTCGTGGAATTTTTACACGGTCTGTTTCACCTTCCGGTGCATCCGCACTGTAGAGTTAATATAGTTTGGCACCACTTTTAATTCTCTCAATGCCGTGGAATTTTTACACGGTCTGTTTCACCTTCCGGTGCATCCGCACTGTAGAGTTAATGCAGTTTGGCACCACTTTTAATTCTCTCAATGCCGTGGAATTTTTGCACGGTCTGTTTCACCTTCCGGTGCATCCGCACTGTAGAGTTAATGCAGTTTGGCACCACTTTTAATTGTCTCAATGCCGTGGAATTTTTACACGGTCTGTTTCACCTTCCGGTGCATCCGCACTGTAGAGTTAATGCAGTTTGGCACTACGTTTAATTGTCTCAATGATGGACTTTTTGCACGGTCTTCAGCCTTCTCATCCAAATAAATATTTTCCGTTTGCAAACACAGCAAGCAAATTTGGAATTAATATTTGGAGCAAAGCGGAGACGTTGACAAGACAATTGCATTTGCCAAAATGTGGGTATTTGTGTGTGTGTGCAATAGCGACACTCAAGGCTAGATTTGCTGCAAAATCCACAAAGCATCATTGCATACGTACATTATATAAGCTTTCGGCGCTTTGCCAGCAAAGAGGTTTAGAAACGAGACAGAATGTCAAAGGCAACATTTCATCTCAGATGTTAGCACATTCCCAGCTTCACAGCACGGGAAATTAATTACAGTAGTCTCTCACTTATCCAACACTCGCTTATCCAACATTCTGGATTATCCAACACATATTTGTAGTCAATGTTTTCAATACATCATGATATTTTGATGCTAAATTCGTAAATACAGTAATTACTATGTAGCATTACTGTGTATTGAACTACTTTTTCTTTCAAATTTGTTGTATAACATGATATGTTGGTGCTTAATTTGTAAAATCATAACCTAATTTGATGTTTAATAGGCTTTTGCTTAATCTCTCCTTATTATCCAACATATTCGCTTATCCAACGTTCTGCCGGCCCGTTTATGTTGGATAAGCGAAACTCTACTGTAATAGCAAATTAATAACACATTTCGGTATAGTGTTTCTTCCAGAAGGTGCTGCATCACCTTCAAGGGCAGCCCCACAAGCAGTGCGCTGCAGTAGCCTAAATGCGAATCCTTGAAATTTTGGGGAAATAAATACGTATTTAGGTATGTGATCCTTGCAGTTCAGAGACCGGTGTATATCTACACTGTAGAATTAATGCAGTTCAACACTATTTTAGCTGCCGTGGCTCAATGCTATGGAGATTCCGGGAGTTGGAGTTCTGAAAATCTCTATCCTTTTAATAACAATAACAATAATAATAATAGCAGCAAGGCAATACAATAACAATAAACAATAGTAGCAATACAATGCAATATAATAATAATAATAGTAATAATAATAATAAACAAGAGAGGCAATGTAATGCAATATAATAATAATTATAATAATAACAAACAAGAGCAGCAATGTAATATAATATAATATTAATAAAATAACAATAAACAGTAGCAGCAATGTAATAATATAATATAATAACAATAGCAGCAATGCAATATAATAACAATAAACAATAGCAGCAATGCAATGCAATATAATAATAATAATAATAATAATAATAATAATAATAATAATAAACAAGAGAGGCAATGTGTTGTCGAAGGCTTTTATGGCCGGGATCACAGAGTTGTTGTATGTTTTCTAGAACATGGCCATACAGCCCAGAAAACATACAACAACCAAGAGAGGCAATGCAATGCAATATAATAACAATAAACAATAGGAGTAATGTAATGCAATATATTAATGATAATAAGAAAAAATAGCAGCAATGTAACACAATGTAATAATAATAATACAGTAGAGTCTCACTTATCCAAGCTAAACGGGCCGGCAGAAGCTTGGATAAGCGAATAACTTGGATAATAAGGAGAGATTAAGGAAAAGCCTATTAAACATCAAATTAGGTTATAATTTTACAAATTAAGCACCAAAACATCATGTTATACAACAAATTGGACAGAAAAGGTAGTTCAATACGCAGTAATGTTATGATGTAATTATTACTGTATTTACGAATTTAGCACCAAAATATCACGATATATTGGAAACATTGACTACAAAAATGGCTTGGATTATCCAGAGGCTTGGATAAGCGAGGCTTGGATTAGTGAGACTCTACTGTAATAATAATAATAATCAACAACTTGGGAAGTGTTCGACTTGTGATTTTGTGATATGAAATCCAGCATATCTATCTTGTTTGCTGTGTCATAATAAAATAATAATAATAATCAGCAACAATATCATACAAAATGATGATGATGATAAGCCATCAGAACAAATGCAATCAAGGCCAAGATCGAAAAATCAGCTGATGACCCAAAGTGCAGACTGTGCAAGGAAACCGATGAAACCATTGATCATATCCTCAGCTGCTGTAAGAAAATTGCACAGACAGACTACAAACAGAGGCACAACTATGTGGCCCAAATGATTCATTGGAACTTATGCCTCAAGTATCACCTCCCAGCAGCAAAGAACTGGTGGGATCACAAACCTGCAAAGGTTGTGGAAAATGAACACGCAAAGATACTGTGGGACTTCCGAATTCAGACTGACAAAGTTCTGGAACACAACACACCAGACATCACAGTTGTGGAAAAGAAAAAGGTTTGGATCATTGATGTCGCCATCCCAGGTGACAGTCTCATTGACGAAAAACAACAGGAAAAACTCAGCCGCTCTCAGGACCTCAAGATTGAACTTCAAAGACTCTGGCAGAAACCAGTGCAGGTGGTCCCGGTGGTGATGGGCACACTGGGTGCCGTGCCAAAAGATCTCAGCCGGCATTTGGAAACAATAGACATTGACAAAATTACGATCTGCCAACTGCAAAAGGCCACCTTACTGGGATCTGCATGCATCATCCGAAAATACATCACACAGTCCTAGACACTTGAGAAGTGTTCGACTTGTGATTTTGTGATACGAAATCCAGCATATAGATCTCGTTTGCTATGTCATACTATGTCTTTGTGTCAATAATAATAATAATAATTGCAAAAGGCCACCCTACTGGGATCTGCACGCATCATCCGAAAATACATCACCCAGTCCTAGACACTTGGGAAGTGTTCGACTTGTGATTTTGTGAAACGAAATCCAGCATATCTATCTTGTTTGCTGTGTCATACAACGTCGTTGTGTCAATAATAATAATAATAATTATATTTTTTTTGGTTTTTTTCCCTTGACTGGCTAACTGAATACCTCCAGGATCCGCCTTCTCTCCCGCAACACAAAAAGGGAAAGCCAGGGCTGCCGGCCAAGTCAAACAAGAGACCTTTGCAGATAAATAGAGTTTTCTCAAACAAGAGATCAAAGGCAATTGACACTTACTGAGATTAATGAGGACTGAAAGGTGAGCCAGAGAACAAAAGCCACAGTCAGAGCCCAGGAAAAGCATGTTCCCCCCAGAGGGGCTTGGTACCAAGAGGCCTCCTAAAACTACAAATCCCATCCATAGCATTGCCTACATACACCTGGAGGTGTTGCTTTCCTTCTGTTCTGCCCAAAATGTGGCCCGTCATAAAATGCAATGCTTTTCTGCAGCTCACAACATTACATTATTGTTGTCAAACTTCGTCCTTGAGAAAGTAAAGTGCTCTCTGTACATGCTCAGAAAAACTCAGTTTTTCAATTCATCAACTAGCGTTTGCAATTAAGAGGCAGCAATGGAGGAAAGGTAGTGATATTATTATTATTATTATTATTATTATTATTACAGTAGAGTCTCACTTATCCAACATAAACGGGCCGGCAGAATGGATAAGCAAATATGTTGGATAATAAGGAGGGATTAAGGAAAAGTCTATTAAACATCAAATTAGGTTATGATTTTCCAAATTAAGCACCAAAACATCATGTTATACAACAAATTTGACAGAAAAAGTAGTTCAATATGCAGTAATGCTATGTAGTAATTACTGTATTTACGAATTTAGCACCAAAATATCACGATTTATTGAAAACATTGACTACAAAAATGCGTTGGATAATCCAGAACGTTGGATTAGTGAGATTCTACTATATATTGCATTGCTGCTATTGTTTATATTATTATTATTATACAGTATTAGATTGCTGTGATTGTTTATTATTATTATTATTATTATTATTATTATATTGCATTGCTGTTATTGTTAATTATTATTATATGCATTGCTGCTATTGTTTATTATTATTATATTGCACTGCAGCTATTAATTATTATATTGCATTGCTGCTATTGTTTATATTATTATTATATAGTATTCGATTGCTGCTATTTATTATTATTATATTACATTGTATTGCTGTTATTAATTATTATTATATTGCATTGCTGCTATTGTTTATATTATTAATATCTCACTTTTTCTCTCCATAAGGAGCAAAGGAAATGCACTCTGTACATGCTCAGAGGAACTTTATTCCAACTAATCATCATGCAATTAAATGACTGGGAGAAGGCTCTTTAGAGGATGGGAAATGCACTCTGTGCATACACAGAGGAACTCTATTCCAACCAGTCACCATGCAATTAAATGACTGGAAGAAGGCCCTTTAAGAAGACGGGAAATGCACTCTTTATATGCTCAGAAGAACTCTATTCCAACTAATCATCATGCAAGTAAATGACTGAGAGAAGGCCTTTTAAGAAGACGGGAAATGCACTCTTTATATGCTCAGAGGAACTCTATTCCAACCAAATTACTATGCAATTAAGTGACAGGGAGAAGGCCCTTTAGGGAAATGCACTTTGTATATGCCCAGAGGAACTCTTCCAAAAAACCCCAACTAATGCAATTAAATGACAGGAAGAAGGCCCTTTAGAGGAAGGGAAATGCACTCTGCATATGCTCAGAGGAACTCTGTTCCAGCTGTCAATCAACTCATACAATGAAGCAGCAAGGAGAGGGTCCTTTAAGAGAGGAGAAGAAATGCACTCTGCACATGCTTAGACGCACTCCAAATTTCCAAACCAACTAAGGGACAGGGACAGTTAAGGGACAGGGAGGGGGCATCTCTGAAATGCACTCTGTACATGCTCAAAGGAACCCTCCTCGTTACCAGAAAGGGAAAGAAAGGCACTCTGCACATGCCCAGAGACTGTGCATGCAGCTCAGAATTTCCTACAAATAAGGGAGGAAGATAAGGCACTGCAAAGACCGAAATCCCTTCCTTACCTTTGCCTGGGCTCCTTCCTCCTTCCCTTCTCCTTCCTCTTCCTCGCCAGATAGAAAGGCGCAGGCTCAGAAGTGGGCGGGGACAGAGGAGGAGCTCTGAGCAGCCATTGGTCCAGAGGCAGGAAGGGGGCGGGACTTGCCCGGGCCTAAAGGTGCATCATCTACACTGCTTTAGCTCAATGCTTTGCAATCACCACGATAATCATTTTGCAAAGCCTGGAGCCTTTTCTGCCCAAGGAAAGGGCAAACTACAACTCCCAGGATGCCATGGCCTTGGAAAAGTGGAGTCAGGCTGCATTCATTCTACAGAACAATTTTGTGCAAGGTTTTAGAGACATTTCAATAGACATAACCACAAATATCTTTGCAAGTTGAGCATATCATTGTAGTTTTATCACTGAGTGGTTTTTTAAATGCTTTTCTGGATTTAATCAACATTGTTTTTAATGCTAACGATACATAATAGTTTTGATATTTTGATGTTTTTCTGGATTTAATCTGAATTGTTTTTAATGCTAATGATGCATAACAGTTTTAATATTTTGATTTTTTATTTAATCTGAATTGCTTTAATGCTAATGATGCATAATAGTTTTAATATTTTGATTTTTTTCATTTAATCTGAATTTTTAATGCTAACGATGCATAATAGTTTTAATATTTTGATTTTTTTATTTAATCTGAATTGTTTTTAATGCTAATGATGCATAATACCGTAGTTTTCATATTTTGATGTTTTTATGGATTTAATCTGAATGGTTTTAAATGCTAATGTTTAATAGTTTTGATATTTTATACCTAGAACTTTTTCTCTTTACTTTTTTATCTTTTTTGTCTTTTATCTTTTGTCCCTTCACTTTCCCTCATTTTCTATGAAAAATTATGTTCACACTTTCGATGTATACTTTACTTAAAACCTCAATAAAAACTACTTATATTTTGATATCTTTATGGATTTAATCAGAATTGTTTTTCATGCTAATGATGCATAATAGTTTTCATATTTGATATTTTATGGATTTAATCTGAATTGTTTTTAATGCTAATGATGTTTAATAGTTTTCATATTTGATGTTTTTATGGATTTAATCTGAATTGTTTTTAATGCTAGTGATGTTTAATAGTTTTAAATATTTGATGTTTTTATGGATTTAATCTGAATTGTTTCAATGCTAATGATGTTTAAGTTTTAATATTTGATGTTTTTATGGATTTAATCTGCATTGTTTTAATGCTAATGATGTTTAATAGTTTTAATATTTGATATTTTATGGATTTAATCTGAATCATATTTAATACTGATGTTTAATAGTTTTATGGTCTTCATATTGCCATTGACTTCCTCTGAGGCTGAGAGAGTGTGACTTTCCCAAGCTCACTCATCGCAAGTGAGATTCAAATTCAAGTCCAATACTCAAACCATGCTGGCTGTATTCAAAAAATGATGACAATTATAGTATCACACAATATACAATGCGTTTTGTAGCATTTAGATTGAATGTCCAGGAAGATCAATATGTTCTGCAACTGGTTTTTGTGTATTTCTATTCCAATTTATGCCCATTTCTGCTACAGAATTTTACTCGCTTGAGCAATATAGTCAGGACTCATAGCTGAAAGCCAATGACAGCAGAAAAAATATATACACACAGTGCTTTATATGCCTTGTAACAAGAGGCAGAAAAGGTTATCTGTTAATGCAGAGATAATTCTGCCTATAAAGAACACGGTTGTGACATGGAGGGTGATGGTCAAATGTCCATTGTAGGACCCAGTCAACGGCACTAGAGGGCAGCTGATTTGCACAAGAGAAGAAAGCAAGCTTATTGGCAGCAATCGGATCTAGATTTTTGACTTCTAATCTTTGGAATCGTTCCAGAGTTATTGCTATGTGAAATACGTTCAGGTTTTAAAACACAGACCCAATCATTGCTTTGCTGCAAAATAATAATACGTAATTCACTGCATAGACTAGGTCACTATTCCTATCAAAATAATGGCCATAGAAAAGATGCACTTGCATCAATAAGTGTGGATGAAACATAGTTCTATGTAGACAGGATGCACCTGGAAGTATGCAGAAAGTTGACCCAAATATCATTACGGCTTAAGCAAATAACCTCCTAAATAAGGGATCATCACTCTCAAAGTCACAACACCTTTTTATTTATTGGGTTGTTGTATGTCTTTCGGGCTATGTGGCCATGTTCCAGAAGTATTCTCTCCTGACGTTTCGCCCACATCTATGGCAGGCATCCTCAGAGGTCAGGAGGGAATACTTCTGGAACATGGCCACACAGCTCGAAAGACATACAACAACCCTGTGATCCCGGCCATGAAAGCCTTCGACAACACCTTTTTATTATTATTGGGTTGTTGTGTGTTTTCCAGGCTGCATGGCCATGTTCCAGAAGGCCATCACCCACATCTATGGCAGGCATCTTCAGAGGTTGTGAGGTACCTTAAACATAGTCTCACTTATCCAAGACTCGCTTATCCAAGTTTCTGGATTATCCAACACAGTCTCCCGCTCAGATCTCTAAGCAGCAAGGACTTAACTTTTTACAGATTTAATTTTCGACAGTTGTTACTGCAAGTTCATTTTACGCAATTCTATCTTTTCTTGTAGTCAATTTGTTAGTAGCCAATGTTTTTTTTTAGTCAATGTTTTCAATATACAGTAGAGTCTCTCTTATCCAAGTCTCGCTTATCCAAGCTTCTGGATTATCCAAGCCATTTTTGTAGTCAATGTTTTCAGTATATCATAATATTTTGGTGCTAAATTCGTAAATACAGTAATTACACAACATAATATTATTGCGTATTGAACTACTTTTTCTGTCAAATTTGTTGTACAACATGATGTTTTGGTGCTTAATTTGTAAAATCATAACCTAATTTGATGTTTAATAGGCTTTTCCTTAACCCCTCCTTATTATCAAACGTTCTTCCAGCCCCTTTATGTTGGATAAGCAAGACTCTACTGTAGGTTTATTTTAGTTAAAATTGTTCTTATTTTTTAATATTGCATTTTTTGTGGGGGGTTTTTTGCACTCCAAATAAAACATGTATAGTGTGCGTAGGAATTTGTTTGGGTTTTTTTTTCAAACTATAGTCCGCCCCCAACACTGAGGGATTGTGGACCGGCCCTCTGCTTAAAAAGTTTGAGGGCTCCTGGTTTAACCCACTGCACTACCGCAGCAATGAAGAAGGCAAAGATGACAGTAAACAACAGTGGCAACTCCAATGAAGGCTTCTACCCCAATCCATTCCCACAAAGGCAGGTAGAAGGCAAAGGTGGTCGTGATGGGGGAATCCTTTGGTGCTGTAAGGCAAGAAACACCACGGCTATGTGTCCTTTTTCCATTTCCTTTATCCTTGTGACATTCAGGGCCTGGCAGCCCCCCAAAAATCCATTCCAGCCTTTCATTTTAATATTTACATCTGAAGAAGAAACTTCCCAGACCCAAAGGGCGGACATAATAACTTCCGAAACCCATGATTAGTTAATTTCAGATCACAATTTTAAAAAGCAATCATGATTCTGAAAGCAGAGGGACATGCTCAGAAGAGAAGCCCAGAGCGACAGAATGGAGAACATCCCAAAGCCATCATTCGTTTCATATACAGACGCTCACAACTTCCACTTGGATTATCTACACTGAATGCCAGGATAGGGACTCATTTGTCTTAATTTAAATTGGGGGACGGGGGGGGGGGGGGGGGGGGTCTGCAAAAAAAAATAATAAACCCAAAATCCACCACAAGCATGCGAAGCTGCTGCCTCATTCAGCAGCCCTTCAAATATACAGAGCTATATTACAAACTATACATATACCGGGGAAGTAAGGTTAGTGTGCTAAGGAGCGCGTGTGAGCACGTTTTGGGGAGAAGAAGGCCATATGGAGAAGTGCATGCGGCTGTCTCTCGCTCCGAGGCTCTCATCGCAATACGGGAAATGGGGATCTCTGTGTACCCCCCACCCCACCCCTCGGCTCCCAGGCAGCCGGCATCATGAGGTCAGCAACTGAATGTTCTTCAGCATTTCGTCAAAGGCATCTTGGGAAGGAGCCTCCGCGTTCTGGAAGGAGACCTTGATCCGGCTGTAGAGGCTGAAGGACTGCAGCTCCAGCCAGATGAAGCCGAAGCGGTCGTTGTCGAACAGGACGAAGACGCCGGGCGTCCGCTCGGGGCTGGTGAAGCCGTGGCCGGCGATGAGGCCCGTGCCGTAGAAACTGGGCAGAAAGGGAAAGCGGGGGCACAATGAGACCTCTCACAGGTGGGATTTCTGGCATCACAACACAGCATAATAATAATAAAACTTTATTTATACCCTGCCACCATCTCCCTACGGGGACTCAGGGCGGCTCACATGGGGCAAGGCCCAACTAGCACAATTTACAAAAACAACAGCATATATACATTGAACAATATACAACAAAAATAAAACACAGTAAGACAATAAAACAAGAGTTAATACAACAGTAATAATATCAATCAACCACCAAGTGCAGTTCAGTCGACTTCATTGGTGGGGGACTGCAGCAGCAATATAAAAATCACATCATCAGTTAAAATACCGGAATAAAAGGGACCTAATAATGCCTAGAGAATGCAAATGTTATCCACCTTCCATGTTCTGTCAAAGGAAATTGCCATATTTACTCGGGTCTAATGTACCTCCTTTATAAATAATAAATAAATAAATGCTGTAGGACTTTTGAATCCAGACTGACAAAGTTTTGGAACACAACACACCAGACCCTGCTTTGATTGAAGTCAAAAATTAGAAACTCGTCAAAGAACAGTAGACAATCAGTACAAGAAAACCGCACTACAAACTAGAGCTGACAGCTGGCACAACAAAGCATTGCATGGAAAGTTCCTTGACAAAATTGAAGGAAAAGCTCACAAGGAGAAGACCTGGCTATGGCTCACCAATCGGACACTGAAGAAAGAGACAGAAGGCCTGATTCTTGCAGCCCAGGATCAAGCTATCAGAACAAAGGCAATTAAGGCCAAGATCGAAACATTGGATAATGACCCAAAATGCAGACTATGCAAGGAAGCTGACAAAACTACTGATAATCTCAGCTGCTGTAAGAAAATTGCACAGACAGACTACAAACAAAGGCACAACTATGTGGCCCAAATGATCAATTGGAATCTATGGCACAAGTACCACCTCCCAGCAGTAAAGAACTGCAAAGGTAGTGGAAAGTGAACACGCAAAAATACTGTGGGACTTCTGAATCCAGACTGACAAAGTTTTGGAACACAACACACCAGACCCCAGGGTTGTGGAAAAGAAAAAGGGTTGGAGCATTGATGTTGCCATCCCAGGTGACAGTCGCATTGACGAAAAACAACAGGAAAAACTCAGCCGCTATCAGGACCTCAAGATCGAACTGCAAAGACTCCAGTACAGAACTGCAAAGAAACCAGTACAGGTGGTCCCGGTGGTGATCGGCACATTGGGTGCCGTGCCAAAAGATCTCAGCCGGCATTTGGAAACAATACACATTGACAAAAATACGATCTGCCAACTGCAAAAGGCCACCCTATTGGGATCTGCATGCATCATCCGAAAATACATCACACAGTCCTAGACACTTCGGAAGTGTTCGACTTGTGATTTGGTGATACGAAATCCAGCATATCTATCTTCTTTGCTGTGTCATAATAAAATAATAATAATAATAATAATAATAATAATAATAATAATAATAATAATAATAATAATCACACAGTCCTAAAGGTTTGGGAAGTGTTTGACTTGTGATTTTGTGATACGAAATCCAGCATATATATCTCATTTGTTGTGTCATACTATGTCTTTGTTAGTAATAATAATAATACTTTATTTGTAACCTACCCTATCTCCTCGAAGGGACTCAGGGCAATTTTAAAGTTATCGATAAGGCACAGTTATCTATATCAAAATGCTACAAGAGTGGTATAGAAAGAAAAAACTTAAATGTATATGTTCTCATACAGCTTCAAATACTCAGCAATACTATCATACTGTCTTATGAATACACACATTTAAAAGTGTATGAAAACATATACATTTAAGTTTTTCTTTAAGTTTTTTCTTTTTATACCACTCTTGTAGCAGTTTTAAAGGTAAACTATGTCTCTCACATCAGGGTGCACATTAGAATTGATGATGCATTAGAATCAGGCCCAACCCAGCTGGTGGGACTCAGATGCCACCCTCAAAACCTACTTCTCTTTGGGTCCCCATCGTGGAAGAAAAGCGGCATATAAATTATTATTAATATTGCTGTTATTAGGCTGGAACTGACTTGGCGGCACACAACAGCAACGACATTTAGAATTCTGAGCCAGTGAGCTCTAATGACTCACTGAATAACAGGGTTTTTACTATAGTGGACTATAGGGCTGCAACAGGGCAGTATGGGAAGGGGTCCCCTGTTTACCATGCTCTGCAGGTCCGAGGGTAATCTTCGTTCCTGGAGGCAATGCCGCCTGGCAGGACAAAAGGGCAAGGCGAAGGCGTTTGGGCGGCCACAGCCCCCTCTTCCTCTTCCGGGGCCTCTGCTCCGTCCCCTTCCGGCACAGCGGCCCCCGGCTGAAGCACCTCCTCCTGACCCTTCTCTCCCTGGACGCCTTCCTCTTCCTGCTGCTGTTGCTGCTGCTCTCGGCGCACCCGCTCCTCCACTTCCAGGACAATCCGGGAGAGTTCGCTGAAGTTACTCAGGCTTTCGATGTCCGGTAGCCGGATGGGGTGCGCCAGGTCGATCTCCACCGTCTGCTGCCCTGCCGGGATGTTGGGGTCACCCTGGGGAAGATAGGCAGCAAGGAAAATACCGTATATACTCCAGTATAAGCTGACACGAATATAAGCCGAGGCACCCAATTTTACCACAAAAAACTGGGATAACTTATTGACCCGAGTATAAGCCGAGGGTGGGAAATTTCAAAATAAAATAAATTTCAAAATAAAAATAGATACCAATAAAATTACATTAATTGAGGCATCAGTAGGTTAAATAATGTACCGTATATACTTGAGAATAAGCCGACCTGAATATAAGCCAAGGCACATAAACTGGGAAAACATTGAGTCCAGTATAAGCTGAGATACAGTAGAGTCTCACTCATACAACACTCACTTATCCAATGTTCTGGATTATCCAATGCATTTTTGTAGTCAATGTTTTCAATACATCGTGATATTTTGGTGCTAAATTCGTAAATACAGTAATTACTACATAGCATTACTGTGTATTGAACTACTTTTTCTGTCAAATTTGTTGTATAACATGATGTTTTGGTGCTTAATTTGTAAAATCATAACCTAATTTGATGTTTAATAGGCTTTTCCTTAATCACTCCTTATTATCCAACATATTCGCTTATCCAACGTTCTGCCGGCCCATTTACGTTGGATAAGCGAGACTCTACTGTACCAATAAAATTACATTAATTGAGGCATCAGTAGTTTAAATGTTTTTGAATCTTTACATCAAACTGTAATTTAAGATATGAGTGTCCAACTCTGATGAAATCATTATTTTCATCTTCTTCAATGTAAATGTGCTTATGTATCCTTTTAATAATAATAAAGTGAAATAATAAATGTAATAATTATAATAAATGCAGTAAAATAATAAATGTAATAATAGAGTAAAATAATAAATGTATTATTAATAATAAAAATAGAGTAAAATAAATGTAAAAGTATCAATGATACAGTAAAATAATAATTGTAATAATAATAATAGAGTAAATAAATGTTAACAATACCAATAATAATAGAGCAGGGGTCCCCAAACTTTTTTAACGGGGGGCCAGTTCACAATCCTTTGGACCGTTGGAGGGCCAGACTATAGTTGGCCACCAAGCAATAAATAATAATAATAATAATAATAATAATAATAATAATAATAATAATAATAATAATAATAAAGAGAATTGGCAGAGACCCTTTGGGCCATTGAGTCCAATCCCCTTCTGCCTTTGTGCACCGAAAGCACAAGCACAGCACCTCTAACAGATGGCCACCCAGCCTCATTGTTAATAATAATAATAATACAGGGTTTTGGAACACAATACTCCTGACCTCACAATCGTGTTAAAAAACAAAGTATGGATTGTCGATGTTCCAATCCCAGGTGGCGGCAGGATTGAGGAAAAACAACTGGAAAAGCTGACACGATATGAGGATTTAAAGATCGAATTACAAAGACTCTGGCACAAGCCAGTCAAGGTGGTCCCAGTGGTGATCGGCACACTGGGTGCAGTGCCTAAAAACCTTGGCCTGCACTTAAACACAATCGGCGCTGACAAAATCACCACCTGCCAGCTGCAGAAGGCCACCTTACTGGGATCTGCGCACATTATTCGCCGATACATCACACAGTCCTAGACACTTAGGAAGTGTCCGACGTGTGATCCAATACAACAGCCAGCAGAGTGTCTGCTGTGGACTCATCTTGTTGTATTTTAAATAATAAGAATAAGAATAATAATAATGGTTGTAAGAGAAGAAGAGACCCCTTGGGTCATTTAGTCTAACCCCCTTCTGCCCTTGTGCCATGGGGGCCGGATAAATGGCTTCGATGGGCCGCATCCGGCCCTCGGGCCTTAGTTTGGGGACCCCTGTAATAGAGAAAAATAATAAATATACCATATATACTTGAGTATAAGCTGAACTGAACATAAGCCCACCAGGACCCTCATCTGAGTATAATACATAATGCTTACATAGTGCTTATATTGTGCTATACTAATAATATAATATATTGTATGTATATATAACTTGTAAACCGCTCTGAGTCCCCTTTGGGGTGAGAAGGGCAGGATATAAATGCCGCTAATAAATAAATAAATAAATAATTTATTTATATACCGCTCCATCTCCTCGAGAGGACTCAGGGTGGTTTCCAACATAAAGCAAAACATTCAATTGTCAAAAGGAAAACATACAATAAAGTTAAACGTAATAAACATGGTTGGAAAAGGAGGGCAGGCCTCGGTTAGCCCCCCAAAGTCAAGGTAATGTACATTCAAACAAGGAGAAACCAGATGCTCACAGTGATTTTTGTTCCTTTGGCTTTTTTCCCGTGGAAGCTGAGCATGACTATTTCGAGACCGTGGCTCCCATACGTCCCCTTGAAAAGGCCGGGCTCAATGAGATCGTCGGGACTTTGTGGAGGGAGGTAGATCCGCCTGTACGTCAAGCAGTTGCTGAAACACATGAATAGGTAGATTTAATGAAAGCAGGGCTTGGATCTCCCCATCCTGACTCCACGATTTCTCTGCTCCTTACTCGTATTGACTTGTGTAGATGAACTTCATCAAGATGAGCTCCTGCATGTGTTCATGGAAGATGTCTTCCAGGGTCCGACCCCATTCCTCTCGCAGCCAGGTCCGGAATTCCTATGGCAGCGCCCCAAGGAGAAGAAGCAAAGCCCATGAATCGTCATTGTTGCCAAGCTCCTAAGGCTCTGACAGGGTCTTAGGAGTGGCAAGAATCCTATGGACAAAAGGCAACTATCTCAGACCTAGAACCTTGGACAGAGCTTGGGAGGGTGACGTCTTTGGACTACAAAGAATCCTTCTGTCTTTGGACTCCCAGAATCCTTCTGTCATCCCGGGGCTTGAATTTCTAGCATTTCATATTTGAATTTTATTTGCATTTGAGTGAATTTTAACCTGAATTTTAACTTTGTGTATCTTGTATTTTAATATTATCTTATCTCTTTGGGGGTTTTTTTTGTGTGTCAGGAGCGACCCGAGTTGCTTCTGGAGTGAGAGAATTGGCCGTCTGCAAGGACGTTGCCCAGGGGACGCCCGGATGTTTTGATGTTTTTACCATCCCTGTGGGAGGCTTCTCTCATGTCCCCGCATGGAGCTGGAGCTGATAGAGGGAGCTCAGCCACGCTCTCCCCGTGTGGGATGTTTTAAAGATGCCTCAAGCTGCAAGGAGAGGCACATATAATAATAATAATAATAATAATAATAATATTATTATTGTTATTATTATTATTATTATTAAGCAAAGACTGAATGCGATTTCCTGCTTCTAGGCATGTATAATAATAATAATTATTATTAATAATAATAATAATAATAATAAGCTGCAGAAGGCCACCATACTGGGATCTGCACACATTATTCGCGGATACATCACACAGCCCTAGACACTTGGGTGTGTGATCCAGTACAGCAGCCAGCAGAGTATCTGCTGTGGACTCATCTTGTTGTGTTTCAAATTATTATTATTATCATTATTATTATTATTAAGCAGAGACTGGATGGCCATCTGTCTGGGGTGCTTTGAATGTGATTTCCTGCTTCTAGGCAGTGGGTTGGACTGCATGGCCCATGAGTCTCTTCCAACTCTATGATTGTTATTGAAAAAGTCATTATTTTAGGCCCCCTTCCACACTGCCCCGATATTGCAGAATCTGGTCGCAGATTATCTGCTTATCCCAGGTTATATGGTAGTGGAGACTCATATAATCCAGTTCAAATCAAATAAACTGGGATTAGATCTTAGGAAATATGGATAGTGTAGCCATAAAGTGGTCTATTTTCAAAGACCAAAACAAATAATGTTCCTTTTTTTATACCTAATTCTTCCCTTGTTTAGATATCTTCTCTTTCAAACACTTCCATTTGATGCAAGCCCCAGCGTTCAGACAGAGCAAGGATACAATAAAAAGAATCCGCTCAGAGGGGCTTGGTGCTAATTTAATGCTCTAGCAGTCGCCGAACCATTGGGGGATGCTGATAGCCTAATTTACCCTAATGATCTTTCCACAGAGAGCCTGATGACTCCGGTTGCGATTTCTTCTTCTTCGTTGCCTACATCCCTGACTCATTCGCTTCTTGACTCATCAGGCGTTTGCTTGCCGGAGCACAGCAACAGCGCTTCGGCATTAACTCCGCATGGCCAGCTGGGTGTGACATTCATTCCTCAAGTCAGATGATGAGCGCTAATGTCTAGTCTTCAGAAGCAGCTGACATTTTGTGTTTTTCATCTGCACTGTGCTCTCTCTCTCTCTGTGTTTTATGTGTTGTCGAAAGCTTTCATGGGCAGAATCACTGGGTTGCTGTGAGTTTTCCAGGCTGTATGGTCATGTTCCAGGAGCATTCTCTCCTGACGTTTTGCATGCCAGAAGAGAATGCTTCTGGAACATGGCCATACAGCCAGAAAACTCACAGAAGCCCAACACTGAAATAGTCTCTCTCCACTGTAAGCAGGAGAAGGAACAGAGGTTGAGCCGGCAAACTTCTGCAAAGGTTTGAGAGAGTGTGTTCCCAGTTACCAATGCCTACGTAAGGATTTGAAAACCGCTCTTTTGGCAATATGCTTCGCACAATGAATCAGTATGACTAAGCATGGTTCATCTGTGACTCATCATCTGTGTTTTCTCTAATGTTATTGTCAACACCACCAAGCTAGTTTGTCCTATTCTCTCTGAAGCCTTCATTTCAAGATAGCTGTTATTTTTACATTTAAATAATTTTTACCTCACTCCTCAACTACAAAGGCATTCAAGAGCAGCTTCCAAAATTTTAATTTGCACTCTTAAACTTTAATAAAAATCATTTAATAAAAAAACCAAAATTTTAATTTGCTCTCAGGCTTACATCGTAAGTAAGATCAATAATTAAGTACGTATTATATAGAACATGATGTTGTTACGTCTTGCTGGCTGCCTCCCTCTCCCCCTGCTCCCAGTTTCAAATAATCAACACTGGTAATTGCATGAGATCTCCACCCACTTGTCATCTTTTACCACTGCTGGGTTGGGAGGCATTGCACAAAGCCTTCTCTCCCCTGTATGCAATTTGTTCAAGTCTTTCAAAAGCAATTTACTTGGGCAGGAACAGAGGGAAGGGCTGAAGTTCAGCCTGGCACCAAAGGCCTTGTACATTGAATTTTGGCCAGAGAGTGAGGACCCGATCGCATTGTTGAGGCACTCTCTGCTCAGCAATGCTCCCTTCCCAGCACGCAAGTCAAGGGCCCAGCTTAACTATGCACCTGGACAGTGGCCAACTTTTGGACACAGAGTCCATGAATAACCTTTGGCTTTAATGTGTTGGTGGGCGGAAAACTACACCATGAAAAATTTGCCCAGCAATTTTTTCATGGTGTAGTGTGCCTCAATAGGCTATATTTTCAAATATATGTCTTGTGGTGCCCCCTTGGCAGTCACAAAACTAAAAAAAACTGGACCTTCATACTCAAGGCTAGAAAAATAAAATATATTTGTTTGCTACCAAGCTTTTTATTACTCTGTGCCTGCTTCATTATATGTGAACTAGCCTGACTGCCCTGACTCTATAAGGAATCCAACAAACACACAGCAGGCCCTTTTTTAAAACATTTGTAATTCAACATGTAAGCCTGACACTAGCTATGGAGATATTTATTTATTTACTACGTTTATATCCCACCCTTCTCACCCCGAAGGGGACTCAGAGCGGCTTACAAATTATATGTACATACAATATATTGTATTATTAGCATAGCACAATATTAGCGTTATATATTACTATATTGTACTATATTAGTAATATTACATGTAATATATAATATATAATTAATATTATTATATTGTATTACAGTAGAGACTCACTTATCCAAGACTTGCTTATCCAAGGTTCTGGATTATCCAAGGCATTTTTGTAGTCAATGTTTTTGATATATCGTGATATTTTGGTGCTAAATTTGTAAATACAGTAATTACAACATAACATTACTGTGTACTGAACTACTTTTTCTGTCAAATTTGTTGTATAACATGATGTTTTGGTGCTTAATTTGTAAAATCATAACCTAATTTAATGTTTAATAGGCTTTTCTTTGGATAAGCGAATATCCAAGACATTTGCTTATCCAAGTTTCTGCCTGCCCGTTTAGCTTGGATAAGAGAGATTCTCCTGTATTATTAATATTATATTGTATTACATTATAATACCATTATCAATACTATATGTATCTACATTATATAATTATATATTACTGTATATTATATACAATATTTTATATATATAATATATATACTGTTATTAGAACCTTATTATTATTTACATTATTATTTCAACGTGATGATTTATTTCCTCTACCAGGCTTACCTCTTGCCTTCCTCCCGACATACGGTGGTGATCTGTCTGGTTGCATTTGGTTGAAAACTCATCCCTCTTCACAATCTGTAGAAATTAAAGCAGCACAATCAGAAGAATTGTAAGACACAAACTCCCCGTGAACACAGTGCTGCAAATGGCTACAGCAAAGAAGGCTTTTGGGACAGAAATATTCTCTCTCCACCTGTGATTACCTGGATAGATGACTAAACCCAAAAGACTGCTCACCTGGATATGCCCACTGTGGGGTCCCTTGTGGCCATACATGCACTCAACCGTGGCACTCTTCCTCTCCATTAAGTGGATCCGGAAGAGGGGCTTGAATCTCATGGGGTCGTCCACGTGAGGGTCATGGGGGGGCAAGTACATCCAGCCGATGATGAACAACCCGTCCACCTGGCAAGGATGTGATAAGGCAAAGAGAGAGAAAGTCAAGGCCTGTTTGGGATTCCACCCTGCTAGAGCTAAGCTCCTTTCCCAAATGGCAGCTCTGCCCCAAGGCCTTCGAGGCCAAGGTTACCCTCTTCAAAGCCGGATAATTGCCTTCTGGTAATATATTGCTGTATCTCCACAGCTCAGCCGCTCATCATGCAGACTCCTGGAGGTGGAGAGCAGCTCGTTTTATATAAACTTTCCAATTCCCCAGTTCTTTTGGCCCCCTGAGGCTCTTTAAGCTCTCAGAGCAGCTGTGCCGATAAAGAGAGCAGAGCCACACAGAGCCTCAAAGTAATGAGGTGAAAAGCACCTCCAAATTGGCAGCTCTCTTCTCAGCAGGGAGAGAAAAAGGAGGAGGATCCAACCCTGAGTTGGAGTGAGCACTATGCAATATGCAGCTCTTCCCTTTCAACCTCCCCCCTTTCTGCTCTCTCTCTTATAGGCACACCACCCTCCTTTTCCAAGCCCAAGGGAACATATAAATGAATATTTGACGCAGAAAATCCAAATGATGTCCCATTTCCTAGCAACTCAGAGTGAAATGCTTCTGTATACAAACCACGCTAATAATAATAATAATAATAATAATAATAATAATAATAATAATCTTTATTTGTATCCCACCCCCTCTCCCCAAAGGGACTTGGGGCAGCTTACAACAAAAATACAACATGCATAGTAATAACAAGCAACCAAAACAACACAGATCAACTAAGACAAGCCCTCCTACACAGTCCTTCATGCATTTTCGTAATTCCAGCACAAAAGAAGGTCTCTTTGGGCTGCAGCTACTGAATGAGTTTCTTCTGCCTCCTATTCAATTACCTTTTCTGGAGCTTCAGAGCAACCTTTATACCTGAGCTGCCCATACCATTCCTTCATGCAAAGCCCAAAGCTGTCCTCTTGCCTTGCCCAGAGTGATGTTCCAAACCAGTATCTCCAACCCAGGGATGGGAAACACATAGGTAGTGGGGTCACATGCACACCCTATTTCTACACTGAATGCACTCTTCTAACAAAATCAGCAAAGGAGGAGAACGGAAAGTCCTAGACTCCTCCAGGAATAGTGATTCTGCTGTACAAAAGAAAGCACAACTCCCCAAACATAGTTTCACTCCAAAAAATAAATTTTATTGAACAATAATATAAGTTTCTCTGGGGATTACTTGCAGCCACTCTAAGGGTGAGCAATTGACTCTTAGACATCCGGAGTTTGTCAACTTTGGAAGTTTATAACATATCAGTTTAAGGAAACAGGGGAAAGATATGATTTTAAGCCATTTCTCAACTTTGCTTAGGCTTGGAAACTCCCTCCATTGCCAGGTGGAGAGAGGTCAAGTTCACTAAACAATGCAAGGCTCCACATGAGGAGTCAACATCACATCCAGGAGGCCCCTCTACTCACCACCACATTCAAAAGCCCCCCGTAAGGTCCAATATCCGGTTGCCACAGCCCCAGGATGTGCCGGTACCGGTGGAGTACTACAGAGTTGAGAGGGGAAGAAAAAGAGCAGGGGATATGAGATGGAAAAGAGATTCTCAGAAGCAAAGAAGAACACACAAGGAGGGACAGGAAAGCAGAGCTCTGGGGACTCAGCGCTAAAACATAAAACCAATCTTCTGTGCCCTGCAGGAATTATGCAAATCAAAGCAGCCCTCACGACAAACTGCTTATTCTGTATAATATATTCTGCTTCTGCTCATCATGAAGAGGAGTACAGACTGCAAGGCAGATGAAATCCCCTCCCCGCCCCCACTTTAATGGAAATCTTAAGGCTAATATAAATTAATCATTTGGGGTTTTTTGGCTTAAGCTTATGAAACAGCCACGGGAGCCACAGAGGGGGAGCAGAGACTGGAAAAGGGCAGAAACAGAGTCACGTAATTTATACCTCTTCCTCCCTGCTGCTTTTGTATTTTTGTTGAAGAAAACAGCAGGATTTCTGTTTAGGGATTTCCAGCTTCACAGCTGTTTTAGCCTTGGCTTCATGACATTTGGCACCGTGTTACCCAATTTTGCAGCTAGAAGAGCTCAAAACATGCTTTATCCGGGAACGTGACCTAGAGGTATGTCCTTGTTATGCAGAACAAAATCTACAATGCAGGCAATTCTCTGGCACTGTCATGAATACAGCTGTAAGCAAGCGTTCCAAATGTCAGCAACTTGTCATATCAGTTTCAGTTGTTTTTATACTCTACAAGCGCACTCAGTGTTTTGCTTTTTGCCACCTGCTTTTTTTGGACAGAGTTAATGCAATGTATTAGAACAAAAAATGCATCCTAAATTTATCAGTGCTGGGTTTTTAGGTGAACTTTTATGCAGAAAAGGAAAGTCATTTACTCTAGTTGTCCGTAGGTTGGCTCCGTGGAATAGAAACACAGGAGGGGTGCATGAAACCCTGATCCTAAGCCAGCCTAGAAGACTTATTAGTGTCTAAAAAATACCTCACAGATCACAGAACCCAAGCTTCATTTTTAATTCTGGTGCATGAAAGCTAAAGGAAGTTCCAGAGCCCAGGATGATGGGTTTCATTTGATCAGATTTCACAGATCTTCAACATTAGCCTCGTCCACATAGTACCATAGCAACTGAGTCACTGTACTAAATGCTGAGATCTGCTGTCATTTAGCAGCTTGAAGAAGACTTGAGCTCTGAATCAATAAGTCTCCAATTATGACATTGCTTCTGCTAATAAGAATGGCCAGTATAAGTCACCTTAAATAAGACATCTTATCTTCTAAAACTAGGGGAGAAAATACTGGCCTACCTGATTGGGTTTGTGTGAGGATGGCTACAAAATGCCTGTGATAGGATAACAACTTATTTGTTTGTGAATCACAGCTCCTTTTTGCATAAATATTCCATCAACAACATGGCAAAGAAAAAAGAAACGAGGAGAAAAGGATGTGGGATTGTTCTTGCATTCTCCTCCATTCAATTACATGGCAAAAAATAACTTTTTAAACAACCCTATTGCCTCTCCAGTGTGCCACTCTGGACAAATAGGATTTTTAAGGCCCTGCTGAAAATGTTTGTTCTTAGGAAAGGAAGGAGGTCATTTATTATCCTGTGGGGTTTCTCACCATCCAGACAGAATAAGCGACTCTTAGGTTGCTTATACCTCCACGATCTCTGAAGGCTGGTGGAGGAATTCCCACAACTCATTCACTAAGACTAGAGAACAGCAGGAATCAAGGATTGGCTTTTTGCCTGCTCCACTTAGCAGAGATGGAAACAAGAGTCTGGTTCGCCCCTTTCGCATTGCTTCCATACTGTGTTGAGGAAAAGAGACAAAAAGCAGGAGGAGAGGCGCAGAAAAGGAGGATGCGTTCCAGCCGGCCCCTGAGGAAAAGGTCTCTGCAGGAAAGTGCAGTCAAACAGGCTAGTTTCCAGTCAGCCTAGCATTGCTTCTGCTCCTCCTGGAACAGTTTCTATCTCAGGACAGTAGGAGGGTCATCTGAATTTGGCTCAGAAAGAGTGGGAAGAGAAGAGAGACATGGACTCCCCTTTCAAGGCATGGAAAGGAAACACAGCCCTGGCTTCCCTTTCTATCATAATTCCCCATCTTCTCCTGCTTTGATTGCCTTCTGTGTTGGCCAGACTAGTCCTTCAATGTCTATCCAGTCCCCAAAGGCCCTGCAGAAGCTCTGCTTGCCAGTCAAGTAGTCAGGAAAGCACACTCCATGCTTACACAGTGCAGAAAGCATTTGCCAACAGAAGGTACATACGGCAGGTGTAAACATCTCTGTATTCCATGTGCTCGTAGTCGGGAAGGATTTTCATAAAACGCCCCGACTTCACCCGTGGGTTTATACCTGAGCAGACACAGCAGGGTGAGCATAATAAGTTTTGTACCCATTTTACCAGACCCTTTTGCCACCTATAACCCACTTGTTCAACCTTGAGGTGGTGTTAGAGAAGCAGGGGAAGAAGGGCTGTCCTGCTGCAGTCCAAAATAAAAAAATTCTCAGGTTGCAATTTCCTTGAATGTTTTCTAAGGGAATGCCACAGTAAGAACGTTCTTTAAAATGTGCCAAATTAGACCCAGAGTCTGTCATTTTGATATCTTTCTGGCAGTTAAGCCAAATAAATGGCAATCCAAGTGCTTATCCTGATGAGCATATCAACCTGTACCTCTGTGATAGCTTTACCTAAGGCAGCTGATTATGTTCAGTACTAAACTCAAGACAGTATTGAGCCTAAACATAATGCATGAGCAAGGGAGGAGTTTTGATCTCCTCACTACAGGGATAATGTGCACAAAGCAAGAAAGGCTTTGTTTGTCAAGTGTGAGGTTGCACACAGACTGCAATAGTCTGAAGACCAACTCCAAGCATGCTGGTCATCTGTTTAATCTTGGTATCCTATCTATCCAAAGCCTCAAGGCAAAATCTACCAGATCTGAATAACATAGACAGAGGAAGCAGCTGCCTGCTACTAATCCTACTGTTAATAAATGACACATATCCACAAGAGTTATCAATGCCCATAGGTTTGAAGAGATAGAAAGGCAGAGTTGTTTGAAATCTTGACATTTCTGGAGCACCATGATGTGCTGCATGAACCCAGCTCATTGTGGCTTCAGAGATAAGGGAAGCTGTGGCTGTTGATCTGCAGGCTTGCTCCGCCTGACACTTCTAAGTCATTCAAGTTAAAGACTGCGAGTTCACTTTCAGAAACATGACTCCTGCAAGAGCATAGACTTGTCACTTACGTTTAGCGTAGACATCTCGACACGACACTCCTGTGATCTCCAGCTTCCGCAGGTTCTCACAGACACCGTATTCTGCAATTAGACAGAAAAAATAGTAATGCCGCCTACCATCCCCTGACAAGAATGAAAGGCCTCCTTTCTCATTGGACCTGCAGGCTTCCTCTTTGGCTTGATGCAGCATAGGTCTGTCATGGACTATAGCCCCATCCATCAGATAGATAAAGAGCTATATCGATATCTATAGACATAATAAAAGTGAAAATCCGTATGTGTGTATGTGGCACGGGTGTCCGTTCACACAGACAGCCTCCCTCTGGCCTCCACAAACAGAATATAGTTCCCAGTGCTGAGGAACCACAAAGTCACTCCCTCCCAGGACATTGCAGGTTACAGTGAGCATATCCCAGTGTTCCTTTCTCTCTCCATTTGCATGACCCCGCCCACTGCCTCTCCCTTAATCCTTTCCTATGGCACACAGCAAACAGAGGAATTGATCAGCAACTGAACATACTGGAGAGGTTTGGGGAGAATTCACCATGGTTTATAGGAGTTCTAGGGACTGGGATGTATAGTTCACCTGCAGTCCAAGAGCACTCTGAACCCCACCAACGATGGGAGTTACACTTCACCCATATTAAGAGAACACTGAACCCAGCAAGCGACAGATCTGGACCAAATTTGGCACAAAGACCCAACATGGCCAACTGGGAATCCTGGGGAGTTTTGGGAACGCTGATCCAAATTTTTGGGGAATTGCAGTTCACCCACATCCTTATGCATTTTCATAAAAAACAAAAGCAAAAACTGAGTTTTTCTTCTAAGACGTAGCGTAACGTATGATATTACCTAACTTCCAAAAAACAAACAATGCTCTTTTCAAATAACCCGGGCATCGCCGGGTACTGAAGCTAGTGAACAATAAACATGAATGGAAGTAGAGATGAACTAGAGACCATGAGGTCATAGCTTCATCGAATCTGATAAAGCAGGCTACAGTCCGCAAGTCTTGAAGGCTCCACAGAACTCCATTGTTTTTCTTGCCAGGTGGCTTCCCTCTTTTAACAGCTGGGAAAAAATTGTGCACTTCTAGGCACCAGAGGCAAGATACTAAACACATTCTCTTCTCAAATGAAATGTCCCACATTTTAATTATGGGCACAGCCTAACCTCCTCCCTTAAAATCAATGCAAACTGTTTTAGCTAATTACATTGTATATTGTTGCACGTTTCTAAATAGACATGCACATTTTTTAAAGTGAGCGAACAGATCAATTGAAAATAAATATTTGCAATATCCACAGACATAGGAAAGGAGGGCAGAAATAAAGGACAAAACAGAAGGTACGCGAAGTCAGAACAGATCAAATGCCTGCCTGGTGGTTTGAAGAACAATCCAAGTCATTTCTGCTCCAGGCTTTGGGTGTACTAGCTAAAACCAGATCAGCTTTCTAGAGTAGGGGATTAAAGCAGTCGCTTTACATGTCCAGCACCTGCCAGATATCAGACACCAGAGAATCATCTGACATGAAGCTCATCTAGAAAACATGAGGCACGGCTGGGGGAAGGGGGGATTTGCAGACGCTTAATGAATTCTAATTTGTTCCAACCGCTTCTGACTTGCAGAAGTCATTTAAAAATTCAGCACACCAAGTACTTATCTGGAAACACATCTGAAAGAGGTTCCACAACAAAATGTGCCATTTGAGGATAATGGAGGGAGCCAAACTATTGTATGTTAATTTCTCTGTCCGGATCCCCACTCACGATTCAAGCTAAAATCCCTGTGTGCCATGGAGACCCTTTGGGTGAACTAGGGCAAGTCACACTCTTTGATCTTCAGAGGAAAGCTAAAGTAAACCCTCTCTGAACAAACTGTTCCAAGAAAACCCCATGGAAGGGTTGCGATAAGTCAGAACAGACTTGGAGGCATGCAATAGCAAATAGATCAACAGACTTCATGTAAGTGTTTATTTAACAGGTTCTTACTGATTCAATAACTCTAATGTGCTTGGACTAACAATTGGATTTAGGCTCTATATCCTTGGAGCGTAAGGAATAATTGACTGCCCATCTCTGAGAAAGCTGCCAAAAGAAGTGTAGGTATATGGACAAAATACTGTGAGAAAGTTCAAATAATCCCTAAAAAAAGAAAAGGAAAAAGTCTCATCGTCCCTTTTTCCTTTTGTCACAATTCAGGAGCTGTGGTCTTTTCAATATATGTTCAAATGAGGTCATTATTTTGCTAAATAATGTGAAATTTAAGCTCCTAGAAAGTGTATTCTCTTGAGAAATGTATTATTTTGGTCCAACTTCCCTCTTTTTAACACACTCTTTCTCTTAGAGACACACACATCTTCCCATCACAAAAATCAAGTAGAAACTTCAAAGTAGAAGAAATATGTTGGAAATACAGAAAGGTCTAAAGTTTATACTCCTTCAGGATCAAAGCCTAATAGGGAAGTACTACTGAGGAAAGTACACACCTGAGCAAGGATGGATCTGCTTTAAAAGAAATCTAGCTAGGCATGATTAAGTAACCAATCTTAGGGTGATGTGACACAAAGGATCAAATTTTCTGAATTTTACCATAGCTCAATGGCTAATCAGTTACCTAGGGAAGGTAGAACAATCAAATCCTTTGACACTTCAAAAAACCTATGTCATAAGATTCACAAAATACTGAGTGCATGGAAACAGGTGGTCCAGGTTGCTTTTCACTACAGAAAAAACTTTAGAACAGGCATGGGCAAACTTCAGACCTCCCACAATAAGCGGCTGAGAGGGGAAAGGAAGGGGCCTGAGGCTGTTAGGAATTGTGGGAGTAGAAGTCCAAAACACCCGGAGGGCTGAAGTTTGTCCATGCCTGCTTTAGAAGAACGGAGCGCTGAACACCTCAGTGCAACAGAGTGGCCTGGTAGAACAAGTGCTTTCACACTGAATAATCCCAAGGAAGGACACCCCTCTTACCCTCTCCTCCAGAAAACTATGACGGCATAAATGGCATTTGTCCAAAATTATCCTGGCCAAAGAAGACTGCAGCAGTCTGAAGCAATAGGTTGTAAAAATCGATTTAGAGTGTTCCAAGCTGCACCCTGTCCAGAGGGATGAGTCAATGCTGGCACATCTCCCTCAGAGGAGCTATCACATAAATAAGAAGTTAGCCTTTACTGCTGCAGACAGCATCCTTAATATGCCCAAAGACTCCACCTCAGACAAACGCAGACGCCTGCTGCACTCAGATGTTCAGCCTCCTGCCGCCCAAAGTTCTCTCTTGCAGGTCCAAAATGCATGACCTCATACCAGCTGCCATGGACTTGTAAGAGAGAGGGTAAAGGCCTGCTCATGAATGGGCACAGCTCCAAATGAAATGCTAAATGGAAGGAGAAAGCACAGAACAGAATGTCACCTTGCTAGGAAATTTTCAGTTGGGAACTGCTGCAGTAGGAAATGCTCTCTTGATTTGTAATGTTCGTAATTTCTGAACAGAAATGGGGTGGAAACACAATGGAAAGGTAACACCACCAACAGTGAGAGCAGCCTTCGCACAAAAAGCTTTGTCCCATTTCCTACAATCTGAATGTCACAAGGGACATTTATATACCAACTGAGGTATCTTCCCTACAACTTCCAATTGCTGTTTTTCACACTGCACACATGGGAATGTACTTTTATGCCTGTGGTTTTCTCTTTCAAATACCATACTTAGGTGGTGGGTAATGAGGTCATGAACAACTTGACTGACTTTTTCATACACATATACAGTATTTTCAAAATTTGCAAGGTGAAAATGGCCAAGAGGTCATTGTTTCTGGTTGGCTTCCTGGGTCATAGCTGTATATACCTGATTTATATACTTAGTTTGCAATATTATACAAATGCATTTGCCGTAGTAAGACTAGAACGGAAATCTATCATTTGTCAGTGTATAAACTGAATAATGAATAGAAGCACTATCTATAAAGTTTCAGTTTTGCAGCCTATTTCAAACTAGACATAGAAGAATCTGGTTGCATCCTAGATCTTTTGTTCTGAGGTCAGATTCCTTTTTGACCACCTTTTTTGGTAAGACTTACAGACCTGAGAAATCTGTTCCTGAACAAAGTCTCCCCTGATAAACCTATGTGTTACTTTACCTTACCACAGCTAAAGTTCTCCTAACTCGCCCTTATTTTCCTTTCCTGACTTCTCTTTTCTGAACTGATGTTGCTCATTCATTCTAGAGGCTGGAACCATGTTTCCATGCCATGCCCAGTCACTCATTCAGAGTGTTTACTAGGAATAAAAATACAAAACTAGAAAAAACAGAGTCTCTTCTTTTAAGGGAGAACCCACCACACATAATAACTTCATGCATCAAATACATACAGGGACAAAGAAGAATAGGGACAGCCTTCACCAGGTTTGAAAGGACTGAAATGGTAACCCAGTCCATTGCTATGAAATAAAGAACATGAATACTCTCCATTCTTCTTGTGCATGGAATGACACAAGGGCCTTTCTCCTCCAGTCATTTTCCCTTGTAATCTACCACACAATAGGTAGAGTCAGAAAAAAGATTTCAAGCAGCATCCCCTCCAAGCTATATCTGGAGATTCATGCTATTATCTGGTATTCCTTCCTCCAGTCTGATTTTATTTAGATTTCCAAATCAAAAGAAAATGGGAATGTTAAGAACAGTAACTTTGTGCTTCGTCTTGTTTATTTTGCTTTGAGGATTGTGTCCGCTCCTAAAAGACAAATTGTTACAAACCTGCAGAAAATGATCAGGGACAAATTCAGGTGAATTAGATGCTTGCCTCAGCCAAGGCCAGTTGACAATTAAGCCATACACCTGTCTTCTGTCACCTTATGCTTATGTTACCAATTTGTTCTCTCGGTTGTCTCTAAGATATTACAAGACCCCTCTGCAAACTCATTTCTCAGTCATCGTGATGTTAAACTCTTCTCTCTTCATACTTGGATAGAAAAAAAAACCCTTTTGTGACCAAAACTCACAGTTCAAATTAAGTGTCAATATCGACAGACCACTGCCTTTAAAAAACAAAACAAAACACTATTTTCTAGATGATCAAATGCTTTGATTTTTTTTAAAGCAGAACAAAAAAATCCTTGTGTGTGCTCCCAAGTAGGGATACAACTTTTCTTTTAGGACTGCTTTTTAAACAAATAGTAACAATATATTGAGCACGTACACATGCTCAAAATGTTACTATTGGTTTTGTTGCTTTAGCAGCAAGAAACATAGGAGCTTATAACAGCTCAAAAATATTTATTGTGGGCAAAAGCTTTTGTAAACAGAAAATGTTTGCCTGATGACATTGTTTGCAGTCTATGGTAACTGTTGTCATAATAAATAATCTATAAGTCCTGAGGGACAAAGGACCCATCCCTTGATACTTTTTTACCTAGAGCACAATTCAGAGGCCTACTTTGCACAGATTCAAGTGCCCCACAAGACCATTTTTCATATGGAAAATACTGCACATGGCATTAACATATACACTGCATTTCCTCATGTTGTGGTTGGGGATCACCACAACATGAGGAACTGTATTAAGGGGTAGTGGCATTAGGAAGGTTGAGAACCACTGCTATAGAGAGAGATTCAGGCCCGGGTCAACTTGGGCAATCCCGGTGTTTTGGAGTCCAAAACACCGGGAGGGAGGGCTGAAGTTGTCACAGACCTGCCCCGGGGCAATGTTGTGAGGCTGGACTTTGCCCCTATTTATTTATTTCATTTATAGACCGCTTTTCTCACCCCTAGAGAGACTCAAAGTGGTGCACAGCATTATACATGGCAAAGATTCAATGCCTCAAATCCATATAAACATATAAAAACATTACATATCTAAAAGCGATCACATACGACCATAAATTAAAGCATTAAAACAATATATGCCAGCAGCATAACGATAAAACATTAAGTAGTAAGATGTTTAGAGATTGCATCACTCCCATGATTTTCTTTAGCTGCTTGTGGTGTTATTTGTTGAATGCCTGTTTACACAGCCAAGTTTTGAGCTGCTTCCTAAACGCCAGGAGGGAGGGGGGACGATCTAATCTCGCTAGGGAGGAAGTTCCACAGCCGAGGGACCAACTCCGAGAAGACCCTGTTTCTCATCCCCATTAAGCACAACTGTGGAGGCGGTGGGAGCAAAAGCAGGACCTCCCTGGCCGATCTTAACACTCTAACTCAGAGGTCCCCAAACTGTGGCCCATCGAACTCATTTATTTGGCCCCCATGATGGAGACTCACTCCTCCGCCTTTCTCACCTCCTCCCTTGCCCAGTGCGCGCCTTCCAAAGCTTTGCTTGTGTTTATAATGGTATTTTAATTATTATTTAATTAATAATTATTAAGGGGTGCTTTGCTTATGCTTTTGGTGCACAAAGGCAGAAGGGGGTTGGACTAAATGGCCCAAAGGGTCTCTTCCAAACATCATTATTATTATTATTGTTATTATTAACATTGAGGCTGGGTGGCCATATGTCAGGGGTGCTTTGCTTATGCTTTCAGTGCACAAAGGCAGAAGGAGATTGGACTAAATGGCCCAAGGGGTCTCTTCCAACCCTTCTTCTTCTTATTATTATTATTATTATTCAGAGCCCCCAATGGCGTAGTGGACTAAAGCCTTGTGACTTGAAGGTTGGGTTGCTGACCTGAAAGCTGCCTGGTTCGAATCCCACCCGGGGAGAGCGTGGATGAGCTCCCTCTATCAGCTCCAGCTCCATGCGGGGACATGAGAGAAGCCTCCCACAAGGATGGTAAAAACATCAAAACATCCGGGCGTCCCCTGGGCAACATCCTTGCAGACGGCCAATTCTCTCACTCCAGAAGCGACTCAAGTTGCTCCTGACACGAACAAATAAATTACTATTATTATTATTAACATTGAGGCTGGGTGGCCATATGTCAGGAGTGCTTTGCTTGTGCTTTTGGTGCACAAAGGCAGAAGGGGGTTGGACTAAATGGCCCAAGGGGTCTCTTCCAACCCTCTTTATTGTAGAAACATACATTATTATTATTATTACTACTACTCACACTTTTAGCCCAGATCATTTTAGGTTCTTTTCAGGATTTTATCAATGTATGATTTTTGTATATGAGATCTTATTTGTTTTTATTGATCTGTTTTTACATTGTGAGTTTTATATTGTCTTTTTCGCCTGGGCTTGGCCCCATGTAAGTCGCCCCGAGTCCCTTCAGGGAGTTGGGGTGAGGTATAATAATAATAATAATTATTATTATTATTATTATATTGTGGAACGAATGCAGTACAATGCAGTACAAAGCCATATTTTTAGACCTTAAATCAGGTGTGGGTCAATTTGGGCCCTCTAGGTGTTTTGGACTGCAACTCCCACCATTCCTAACAGCCTACCGGCTGTTAGGAATGGTGGGAATTGCAGTCCAAAACACCTGGAGGACGGGCCCGAGTTGTCTCAGGCCTTCCCCGGAGTAAGGTTGGGAGGCCGGGGTTTCGCCTACGCGAGTCCCCGGCCTGGCGCGGCCTACCTACCTTCCTTGCAGCGTCGCCGCCAGATGGTGTCGGTTCGGAGAAGGCGGTGGAAAGCGGTGCAGACGCGGGCGAGGCTGGGCAGGTCGGGACCGGGCAGGGAGCCGAAGATCTGGACCAGGAGCTCCGGGGGCAGCTCCAGGAGCGAGAGCGGGGCCCGGCGCGGCGTCGGCCCTTCGATGCGCTCCTCGCGGGCCTCATCCTCCGAAGCTTCTTCCCCTCCTCCTCCGCCGCCGTCACAACCTCCGCCTTCTTCCGGGTCGGTGTCCGGCTCGCTGCTGTCTCCGGAGGTGCCTTTCCTCTGCGCTCCCCGCCGCCGGCACCCCCTCACCGGGCCTACCCCGCAGAGCCGCGCACACACCGCCATGGCGCCTCCGACTTTACCTCACGGCCGTCGCCGCTGCTACTGACAGGAACGCCGGCACGCGCGCGGCCCCGCCCCCGCCTCGGCCAATCCCCGGCGCCTTGCCTCGCGCGCGGCCAATCACTGAAAGGCGTCCTCGCCCTCATATCCAATCACAGGCGAGCTACATCCGCCATTTTTTTTCCTCTCCCGAGCGGCTCAACTCTCCAAGTGATGCCAAACAACGCCGACCAATCATAGCACGGCGGCTAATGCCTCCCCACCAATCACAGCAAAGCAGCCTCTGCCTCCTGTCCAATATACGCCCTTTTTTTTCTCAACCCTCTAAGCAAAAAGACAAATGGCGCCGACCAATCATAGCACGCCGTGAACACAGTTATCCAATCATTGCACAGCTCCCGCCTCCCTCCTCTGTCTATTGCCGCCCTTCTTTCTTTCGAGTGGCCCCGCCCTCCAAGCAAAAAGCCAATCATAACACGCCGGCTAACGCTATTACCCAATAATTGCACATCTCCCGCCTCCCTCCTCAAGCAGCTCCGCCCTCTAAGACCAATCCTACTAACCAGTCATGGAACAGAAGCATCACCTCTCTGCCCAATCAGAACTCAGCTTCCATCTAAACTTCCTCTCCCTTTATTTCTCTCGCGCGAAACTATTAGCCCAGGCTTCTCTGTTACAAAATCCTCATGGCGATGATCCCTGATTGTGTCAAGCCCCGCCCCCATTGACGTCAGAGGCTTAAGCTGTCAAAGAAAGCCACGCCTCCCTGGAACAGTGATTGGGTGGTGCACATTAAGGCCACGCCCCCGAGGCTTTGATGGACAAGGAGAGCCCCACCTCTAGGCCCAGGCGTACAGAATAACTAACTGCAGATGCAATATTTTTGCAAAAGGGGAATTTAAAAATTCAGACAAATAAGAGGTAAAGAAAAAGAGAGTTTTAATTGCACTAGCAACTAATATGGGATGGAAGAAAAGAGACACAAAATAACTGAGGCGTGCCCCGTGTGAGGCTCGAACTCACGACCTTCAGATTATGAGACTGACGCGCTGCCTACTGCGCCAACGAGGCTCCCGCGGAAAGCGCTGTTGCACATCCCTCTGCTATAGAGCAGGCCTGGGCCAACTTGGGCCTTCCAGATATTTAGAATGCAATTCTCACCATTCAAACTATTTCAGTTCGTACATGGTAATGATAATAATGGTAATAATAATAATAATACATACAGTAGAGTCTCACTTATCCAAGCTAAACGGGCCAGCAGAAGCTTGGATAAGCGAATATCTTGGATAATAAGGAGGGATTAAGGAAAAGCCTAATAAACATCAAATTAGGTTATGATTTTACAAATTAAGCACCAAAACAACATGTCATACAACAAATTTGACAGAAAAAGTAGTTTAATACGCAGTAATGTTATGTTGTAATTACTGTACTTACGAATTTAGCACCAAAATATCACGATATATTGGAAACATTGACACCAAAAATGGCTTGGATTATCCAGAACCTTGGATAAGTTGAGGCTTGGCTAAGTGAGACTCTACTGTAATTAAATATTACTGTTTCATTGTACAAATTATAATTAGCCCCAGATAGTTATTACTATTGGTTGTAGTTACCAGCCTCGGCCAAGCGTGCATCTATACTGCAGAGTTAATGCAGTTTGACACCAGTTTAAACTGCAGCTCCAATAATAGTTATAATAATGGTCATAATTATAGTTATAATATGTTATTAGTACTCCTCCCTTTCTCCCTATAATAATAACTTTTTTAATAACTTTATTTATTATTATTTAATAATGCAGCTCAAGGCAACTATATAAAACAATACAAGTTTGGAAAACTAATAAAAACATGGGAAGTACAAGTTTAAGTATAAGCAAAAAGTATAAATATAATGTTTTAAACAAATTATAAGTGAAAACCTTTAAATTATTATCTTGCTTTTTCTCTCTTCAAAGAGACTTGAAGAAAATATTTGAAAATGAAATAAAAGTGTACAATTTGAAAACGAAAACATAGTAGAATTAAACAGTGGTATTGATGTTTTACTCTTTCTTGTATGCATTATAATACAGGTATTTTAATGACATGGTGATTTATCTGTGCATCTTCACTGTAACTTATTATTATTATTATTATTATTATTATTATTATTATTATTATTATTATTAACTTGCGCTCCACCAAAACATAGGCCAAAACTACTTAATCCTGACTGCTGTTTTTGCCATTTTGGAATGTGTTTTGTTCTTTTGCTGCTGTTATTGCATTCATCGTTCTCTTGCAAATAATAATATTTAATTACAGATTACTCATAGCCAAGTTATTTCCTGTGACTCAAGTACCTTCATATTATTATATAGGTAATTCTAATGTGCACCATTGCATTCTGATGAGGCAGCTCACCTGGTTTATCACGATCATAAGTTGTTATTATATTTTAGGTTGTATTGAAATGAAATGCTTTTATTGTAATAATACATTCCAACACTATTAATAGATACATGGCCACGTTGACTCTCCTTTGAGGAGAAAAAAGCAGGAGATAAACATGATGATGATGTATGGTTTTAAGCATTTGCTGCCTTGAGTCTTCTTGAGGAGAGAGAAAATGGGATATACTTAAACATAATAATAATAATAATAATAATAATAAAGAAAAGCCATGGATGGTGGTCATTGTCTCTTGCAACCAACTACTTTGCATGTTTTAAGGAAAAGCAAAGCAAATTTATACTATGTTATTCCAGCTCGGAGTGCATCTGCACTGTAGAATGAATGCAGTTTAATATCTTTCAATTGCCGTGGCTAAATGCAATGGGTTTCCAAGAATTGTAGTTTGACTGGAAGAGAAAGCTGAAAACCTTGTAAAACTGCAGCTCCCAGGATTATGTAGCTTTAAGCTATGGGAGTTAAAGTGGTATCAAATTGCATGAATTCAGCTACATCAGAGGTTAAAATCAAAAGTCCCATATTACAGATGGATTTAATGGAGTAATAATAATGGGTAAAGTTACCTTCCCTTATAGGTCAGTGGGTATTATGATATGACTGTCTTCCACTTGAGCAATATTTAATGGTTATTGATTTTTTTAAAACATATATACATTAAATGCAAGCAATTATGACTCACTGTTTCATAATGGCTCCCAATATGAGCCAAAGGGAGAAGATTTGGATCCACTGTTAGGGACCTGTTGAAGATTGGCAAGGATGTCTGTCTCCCAATATAAATGCATATTCACCCAGGTATATATATAGAGCCAAGTGCAGAGAGGATACATATAAATGAATACATAATAGTAATATAATTGGATTATGGATGAGTCGGTTAAGTCGAAGACAACTGTAGTTAATTCTGTTGTTGAAGGCATTCATGGTTAGAATCACTAGCTTGCTGTGAGTTTTCCGGGCTGTATGGACATGTTCCAGAAGCATTCTCTCCTGAAATTTTGCCTGCATCTATGGTAGGCAACCTCAGAGATTGTGAGATCTGTTGGAAACTTGGCAAGTGGGGTTTATATATCTGTGGAATTATGCCCAGGGAGGCAGAAAGAACTCTTGTCTGTTGGAGGCAAGTGTAAATGTTGCCATTGGCCAGCTTGATTAGCATTGAATAGCCTTGCAGCTTCAAAGTCTGGCTGCTTCCTGCCTGGGGGAAAAGGAAGGGGCCTGAGGCTGTTAGGAATGGTGGGAGTTGGAGTCCAAAACACCTGGACGGCCCAGGTTTGCCCATGCTTGTATTATAGTTATCATTATATAACTATTTTTATGCAGTATTATTATAATTATTATTACAGTTACACACGAGCTGGAGTCCAAAACACCTGGAAGGCCCAAGTTTGCCCATGCCTGTGTTATAGCTATTTTTCTATAACTATTATTATAATTATTATTATTATAAGTGGCTGAGGGGGAAAAGGAAAGGGCCTGAGACTGTTAGGAATTCTGGGAGTTGGGAGTCCAAAACAGCTGGAAGGCCCAAGTTTGCCTATGCCTGTATTATAGCTATTATATAACTATTATTATAACTATTATTATTATAGCGGCTGAGGGGGAAAGGAAAGGGGTCTGAGCCTGTTAGGAATGGTAGGAGTTGGAATCCACAACACCTGGACGGCCCAAGTTTGCCCATGCTTGTATTATACCTATTATTCTATAACTATTATTATATTATATTATAACTATTATTATTATAAGCACCTGAGGGGGAAAAGGAAGGGGCCTGAGGCTGTTAGGAATGGTGGGAGTTGGAGTCCAAAATACCTGGAAGGCCCAAGTTTGTCCATGCCTATATTATAGCTATTATTATATAACTATTATTATATTATAACTATTATTATTATAGCGGCTGAGGGGGAAAAGGAAAGGGCCTAAGACTGTTAGGAATTCTGGGAGTTGGGAGTCCAAAACACCTGGAAGGCCCAAGTTTGCCTATGCCTGTATTATAGCTATTATTATATAACTATTATTATATTATAACTATTATTATATTATAACTATTATTATTATAAGTAGCTGAGGGCGAAAAGGAAAGGGCCTGAGGCTGTTAGGAATTCTGGGAGCTAGAGTCCAAAACACCCGGAAAGCCCAAGTTTGCCTATGCCGGTATTATAGCTATTATTATATAACTATTTTTATATTATATTATAACATTATTATTATTATAGTTATTATTATAAGTGGCTGAGGGGGGAAAGGAAAGGGCCTGAGACTGTTAGGAATTCTGGGAGTTGGGAGTCCAAAACACCTGGAAGGCCTATGCCTGTATTATAGCTATTATTATATAACTATTATTATATTAGAACTATTAATATTATTATAGTTACACACCTATAACTATTATTAGAAGTAAATAATAATAATGACGACAACAACATAAACTCTGTCAAACTACCTCAAGGGCCTACAAGCGGCTCAGAAGCCTAACTCCTAGCCCGCGTTACTACGGTAACGAGGACGTTTTTGTGCGCGGTGACGTAACCGCGCCGCCCTTGCGGCAGCTCTGGCTTCGGCCGCCCCTTCCCCGCGCAGGCGCCTTAGCAACCTCGCTTGGCCTCCCTTCGCCTTTTCCCTCCGGCCCCTCCCTTTCGCGCAGGCGCGGTGGCGGAGGCTCGGGAGTGGGCGTGGCCTCCGCTGAGGGGGTCAGCTGACTGGGCTTGTTGTGGTGGAGGAGGCTCGACGGAGGCGGAGGAAGAAGCAGGACGAGGATGCCTTCGGAGAAGAGCTTCAAGCAGCGGCGCAGCTTCGGTGGGGGAACCGCTAGGCCTTCCTCCGACCGAGGGAAAGGCTTCCTGAGGGGAACCAGGCCCAAAAGCAGCCATGTTTGGCTTGGGATGGCTTACATTATGAGGAAGAGAGGCCTAGGTTTATTTTTCAGGCCTTTGTATTGAAATGAAGAGTGAGGCCTAGTTTGGGTTTGGGTTGTTTTGTTTCTGAGGGACTCTATTGGGCCAACGAAGGGCTCAAAAGAATGTACTGTCTCTTTAAGGCCGTCGTTCTCAACCTGTGGGTCCTCATGTTTTTGGCCTTCAATTCCCAGGAATCCTAAGAGCTGGGATTGCTGGGAGTTGTAGGCCAAAAACATTTGGGGACCCACAGGTTGAGAACCCCTGCTTTAAGGTGTGCTTTTGGGCTTTCTATTGGGAGGATTTTGTTATATGGGGGTACTGGGGCATTATATTGGGGAGGGGTCAAGGAAGGTCTGCAAAAAGGGGAAGCCGAAGAGAGTACTGTCTCTTTAAGGTGTGCTTTTGGGTTTTTTTCTCTTTTAAAAGCAGCTTTATATCGGGAAGGTTTTATTATAAGGGTGTATTTGGGCTTTATATTAGGGAAGGGTCAAGGAAGGGCTGAAAAGAATGTACTGTCTCTTTAAGGCCGTCGTTCTCAACCTGTGGGTCCTCATGTTTTTGGCCTTCAATTCCCAGGAATCCTAAGAGCTGGGATTGCTGGGAGTTGTAGGCCAAAAACATTTGGGGACCCACAGGTTGAGAACCCCTGCTTTAAGGTGTGCTTCTGGGCTTTCTATTGGGAGGATTTTGTTATATGGGGGTACTGGGGCATTATATTGGGGAGGGGTCAAGGAAGGTCTGCAAAAAGGGGAAGCCGAAGAGAGTACTGTCTCTTTAAGGTGTGCTTTTGGGTTTTTTTTCTCTTTTAAAAGCAGCTTTATATCGGGAAGGTTTTATTATAAGGGTGTATTTGGGCTTTATATTAGGGAAGGGTCAAGGAAGGGCTGAAAAGAGTGTACTGTCTCTTTAAGGCAGTCGTTCTCAACCTGTGGGTCCGCATGTTTTTGGCCTTCAATTCCCAGGAATCCTAAGAGCTGGGATTTCTGGGAGTTGTAGGCCAAAAACATTTGGGGACCCACAGGTTGAGAACCCCTGCTTTAAGGTGTGCATTTGGGCTTTCTGTTGGGAAGATTTTGTTATATATGGGTGTACTGGGGCTTTCTATTGGGGAGGGGTCAAGGAAGGTCTGCAAAAAGGACACGCCGAAGAGAGTACAGTAGAGTCTCACTTATCCAACCTTGGATAAGCGAATATCTTGGATAATAAGGAGGGATTAAGGAAAAGCCTATTAAACATCTAATTAGGTTATGATTTTACAAATTAAGCACCAAAACATCATGTTATACAACAAATTTGACAGAAAAAGTAGTTCAATATACAGTAATGTTATGTTGTAATTACTGTATTTACGAATTTAACACCAAAATGTCATGATATATTGAAAACATTGACTACAAAAATGGCTTGGATAATCCAGAACCTTGGATAAGCGAGGCTCTACTGTACTGTCTCTTTAAGGTGTGCTTTTGGGTTTATTCCTCTTCCAAAAGCAGCTTTATATTGGGAAGGTTTTATTATAAGGGTGTATTGGGGCTTTATACTGGGGAGGGGTCAAGGAAGGGCTGAAAAAAGAAAGGCAAAGAGATTGTTTGTTGTTGTTTATTTGTTCAGTCGCTTCCGACTCTTCTTGACCTCATAGACCAGCCCACACCAGTACTTTTAGTTTTTTTCTTCTTCTTTTAAAAGAAATTGGTGTTTTTTTTAAAAAGCAGCTTTATAATGGGGATATTTTATTATCTGTAGGGGTGTACTTGGAAAGGTTTTATTATAGACCCTTTATTATAATCTTTATTATAAATTGAAGAGGGGCAAGGAAGGGCTGAAAAAAGGGAAGTTGAAGAGAGTGTACGGTCTCTTTAAGGTGTGCTTTTTTTTCTTTTAAAAGGAGATTTATATTTGGATAGATTTATTATAAAGATGTATTGGGGCTTTATATTTGTTTCTAGCTGCGTTAATAGGGAAGCTGAGAGAAGGCTCAGGAAGCCAACAGTGTTGTTGTTGCTCAGGAAGGTAACAGTCTTGTCTTGTTGGAGGCTTTTATGTCCGGAATCACTGGATTGTTGTGCATTTTCCATGTTGTTTTAGGAAAATTGGGGAGACATAGCTGCATATACATTAGGCCTGTGCCAACTTGGATCCTCCCTCCAGGTGTTTTGGACTTCAACTTCCACAATGCCTAACAACCAGTAGGCTGTTGAACCAATTGAACCTATACGACTCAATGCTAAGGGAATGTTGGGAGTTGTAGTTTTACACGGTCTTGAGCCATTTCTCTGTGCCCTATGAACCCAAGAATTCCATAGCATAGTGCTATGATTTTTACAATGTGGTTTGGGTTTTATTTTTTTTAGGTGGGTATATGTTTGTTGGTAAACCGCCTCTGTGTATTCCTTGCTTAAGATTAAAGAGAGAGGAATCGGGGATGATGATGATTATCAGTAATGATGATGAGAGGGAGAGAGGAATCAGTAATAACAGCAATTGGTAAAGGGGATGAGAGAGGAATCAGTAATGATAATAATCACCCAGAAGGACAAGAGAGGAGTCAGTAATAATAGCAATCAGTAAAGGAGGAAGAGAGAAGAATCAGTAATGATAATAATCAGTAATAGTAATGAGGGCAAGGAGGGCTTCCTGGTTCTCTTTCAAAGGATTGAAGACCCTCCTGCTGTCCTCATTTCCTCCCATTACAGTTACATATTGTTTGTTGATTCCTTTAGGCTTGATCCCACCTTTACCTCCAAACAGACTTGAAAAGGCCAAGGGATGAGGCTGTGACGTGCAGCAAGAATGCTGGGCCTGTTTTGACTGGCTTTCCTGGAGCTGGAAAGCCAGAGGAGAAGTAAACAGGCCAAGTGTGCCAGCCTTTTCCTCTGGCTGGCAGGGTATTGTCGTGGGGCTGGCAGGCTGCCTCTTTAGCACTCCTCCCCACTCCACCTCCTTGTTTATAGCACTTACAGGTCTGGTAGGGCCTCTCCTTTATTTATCAGTAGTCAAGACACTCTAGATGAGTGGTGGACGTCTTACATAACTTATGTATATGCTCTGATAAGGCCTCTTCATAGATGCTGAATGCTTCTTGTGTGGGATTCGGTGTTTGTAGTTCAAACCTTCCTTTTCTTAGATAGGAAATTGTCGTACGTACGGGCAGTCCCCGGGTTTCAAGCACCCGACTTAGAACCAACTTCTAGTTAAGAATGAAGGTGAGACAACATGAAGTGAGAGACAACATGAAATTCACTCCTGAAAGAGTCAATTTCATTATTATCCTGGGGAGAAAGTGCTTCCACTGAAACTTTCTCACTAATCCTTGTTTCCACAACAAGCCAGATTTTACAAAATACAATTGTCACAGGTACAGAAGAGGAGGTGAAAAAATCTTTTGAAGAGGGGCACAGACAGCAAAGGAAACACACCTCCCCTGTGTGATCCAAAACTTCTTAAAGATATAGATATATGGAGTTACACTTAAAATGTACATATTTCAGCTTATATACACATTCAGCTTAAGAGCAAACCTACAGAACTTGTCTTATTTGTAACTTGGGGATTGTTTGCACTTTTCTGTAGGGTCAGGGTTGTTCTTTTGTGAGCCTGTGTTACCCTTTTCAACACTTGAATCCGATCTTTCTTAAAGCTGACTAGAGGAATCCATGAACTTTCCTGCTTTTAATCTGCTGTGTCAGTTTGTTGTTGTGATGAGACAAAGGATAGTGTTGCATCATGGAGCCACATTTTTCCTGCTGCTGTTGATGACTAAAACACTCCTTCAAAGGTGACCTCTACCAGACCTGAGTAGGATGAGTTGGAGGAAGCACTGAGTAGTTAGTGCCTGCGCTTGAAGAACATTGGGAATTTGTTCTCGCAATCAGCCTTGGGTTTGGTTGTTGAAAGTGATCCAGGAACCTTGATGAGGTTCAGTTGTTGTTCTCTTGCTTCTTCCAATCAATTGCATCTCAATAAATGTTTTGATCTTTTGAAATGGTTTTCCTGCTTCTTTGTTTGCTCAAAGGGAGCAAGGATCATGGCTTTGTTTTGCTGTTCGCTGCTGAAAACGAAAGTAAAGGTCATCCTTGCTGGATTGTCTTTTCTAGAAAAGTATGCGTCACCTTCTTTCACTTGTGTTTATTAAGGAGGGGGGGAATTCCAAATAGAAGCAACAGATACGTTTTCACCACATTTTATCCCACATCCTTTCCTCCATGAGGCAGCCATGTTAGCATGCTTAGTAACAAAGCATAGTTTTGCAGCATCTCACAAACAAATGCATATTATGATGACAAATAAGATACGAAGTGGACTGTGAACACTCATTGCTAGAAGCATTTAAGATGTTGAAGTACTTTTTATATCAGGCTTAAGGAGCATGAATGGGTTTTCTAGGTGGTCTGTCATCAGGGCAGGGATGAAACTCGGAGCTGTTTAAGTCCAGAAAAATAAATGTTTTATATGTTATTAGAGCAAATAAGCATTTTAAAGTTATCTCTGTTTTAGGTCTCCATCTCAGCATAGATATCTTCATGTAACTTTTTTTGAGCATAGGAGTTAGCTAACTTTCAATATAACTAGGATAAAATATGTAGTAATTTCCATTCTAATGCAGAATAGATTCTGTTTAGAAGCATTACTGCAGACAAAGAGAAGCATAAATATACCAGTAAATATTTCTTTTGAGAAGACTTGGCAGCAAGGTCTTGAATAAGTGATACTAAAACAACCCATTTCTAGTGAAATTCTCCATCAATCAAGAAAATGCATGCGTGTTTCTCTGGTTTGCCTATATATGTGCTTCTATTATGGAAAATAAACTTTTTTTTTTCCATAAAAGCTTCAAAGAAAGAGGGCGTAAGTGATATTGGTTTTCAGTCGGGCAAGCACTTTTGCCACAACTCTCTCTTCTTTTTCTAACCTTAGAACAAAGAGTAGAAGATGTCCGAATTATCCGGGAGCAGCATCCTACGAAGATACCAGTGAGTAGATTCCTAATATATATATTTAATATTACAAAACATCTATTTTGGGGGCTCTGGCTTCACAGAGAGCTTGTTGATTCCATCTGTACTCTGGTAATCTTTTTACAGGTAATCATTGAAAGGTATAAAGGAGAGAAGCAGCTTCCTGTTCTGGATAAAACTAAATTTCTGGTCCCAGATCATGTCAACATGAGCGAACTGATCAAGATTATCAGGTAATGAACCTATCTGTGAATCTATCTTCATTTAAGCCAGAAAGTCCTTTTTATACTTGACTTCTTTGAGATGGGTACTACTGTCACTGAGGGATAATTTGTGAATGTTAAACCCACATTGATATTTTCAGTAATAGAGACAAGTGCTACTGCTGGGATGGAGGAAAAAATGGAGGGAAGTTGCTTGTAGATATAATATTTGACATTAAAATGTCCTTTAACATTTTCCCCAGCCCTATTCCCATTATCCCCAGTCTGTGTGGCGGATAATAAAAAGTGGTGGGAGTTGTCATTCAGTAGCATCTGGGGACATAAACTATGTTCTAAAGAGCAACAATCACTATGTTAAAAGATTATAGTTCACCCTCTGTCTCCACGGATTGTCCATTTATGATATAGTACAATACAGTGTTCCCTTGCTATTTCGTGGTTCACTTTTTGCTCCCTCGCTGTTTTGCGGGTTTTCAGTTAATATTAACGTACACATTTATTGCGGTATTTTCGCTGTTTCGTGGATTTTTGTGGTGTGCAAAGGGTTTTGCCCCATGTGAGCCGCCCCTAGTCCCCGCGGGAGAAGGTGGCGGGGTATAAATAAAGTTTTTTATTATTATTATTGACACAATGACATTGTATGACACAGCAAACAAGATAGATATGCTGGATTTTGTATCACAAAATCACAAGTTGAACACTTCCCAAGTATCTAGGACTGTGTGATGTATTTTATTATTATTATTATTATTATTATTATTGACACAACATTGTATGACACAGCAAACAAGATAGTTATGCTGGATTTTGTATCACAAAATCACAAGTCGAACACTTCCCAAGTGTCTAGGACTATGTGATGTATTTTATTATTATTATTATTATTATTATTATTATTATTATTATTATTGACACAACGACATTGTATGACACAGCAAACAAGATAGTTATGCTGGATTTTGTATCACAAAATCACAAGTCGAATGCTTCCCAAGTGTCTAGGACTGTGTGATGTATTTTTGGATGATGCGCGCAGATCTCAGTCGGGTGGTCTTTTGCAGTTATTATTGTAGTAAGTGGTCTGTGGTTTGCTCTCCTCCACACATAGAATAAATATAGTATCCCTACTTTGCGGATTTTCACTTATTGTGGGCTATCCTGGAATGTAACCCCCACGAGAAGTGCGGGAACACTGTAAATATTGAGTTGACTACCTCTGCCCTATTTTAGATTTCAAAATCATAGAATCATAGAATAGTAGAGTTGGAAGAGACCTCATGGGCCATCCAGTCCAACCCCCTGCCAAGAAGCAGGAAATCGCATTCAAAGCACCCCCGACAGATGGCCATCCAGCCTCTGCTTAAAAGCCTCCAAAGAAGGAGCCTCCACCACAGTCCGGGGAAGAGAGTTCCACTGTCGAACAGCCCTTCTCACAGTGAGGAAGTTCTTCCTGATGTTCAGGTGGAATCTCCTTTCCTGTAGTTTGAAGCCATTGTTCTGTGTCCTAGTCTGCAGGGCAGCAGAAAGCAAGCTTGCTCCCTCCTCCCTAGGACTTCCCCTCACATATTTGTACATGGCTATCATGTCTCCTCTCAGCCTTCTCTTTTGCAGGCTAAACATGCCCAGCTCTTTAAGCTGCTCCTCATAGGGCTTGTTCTCCAGGCCCTCATCACCTTTATTATATTTGGAGGACCCTTTCCATTCTCTGAAGGCTCATTTTCTGTCTTCCAGGCGCCGCCTGCAGCTGAACTCCAACCAGGCTTTCTTCCTACTGGTGAACGGACACAGCATGGTGAGCGTCTCGACGCCCATCTCGGAGGTGTACGAGAGTGAGAAGGACGAGGACGGCTTCCTGTACATGGTGTATGCCTCCCAGGAAACATTCGGCATGGAGTCCTCTGCGTAAGCCGTCCCCCTCCGGTGGCTTGTAGCCTAGGATAGTTCTTACCCTTCCCTCCCTTCAACAGGAAAAGAAAAAAAGAAAGAAAGAAAGGGATGTCACCAACCTGCTCTCACACTAGATGTGCTTAGAGGGCATCCTCATCGTACTTTATTGTTTTTGTTTGTGGATATTGAGCAGATGAATGCCACTATGGACGAGTAGATCCGCTTCGTAGGCCTGCTATATCCATTCACACGGGCATTTAAAGGCCTCCGGGATTTGTCTTGAGACCCATAACCATGTGTGTTAATTTGCCAATAAAAGGGATGTTCCTCTTACTGTAATCATAGGAACGGAAATGTTTAGCATCAACCAAACTCCCCTGCCTTCTGTTAAGTTCTGTTTCAGCTCCTCAAAGGGAACAAACACGAGTGGAAGACCCTAGTTGCTTTGAACTCCTTTTGTGTTTTGATGAAAAGTGGTGCCGCGGGGTCTGGGGAGGGAGGACGTTAATTCGCTCGTACCGCTGCATTAGAAGATTAGAATAAAAATCAGATTGCTAATTATTAATATATGTATATATATATAAAACTCAAAACACGACAGCTTTACTTGTGTAATTTAAAAACAATTAACAGTTCTGTAAGAAAACCTTCCAGATTAAGACGTGCTTTGTGAAATCACAGCAAAAAGGCCTGGTTTTTAATCCTACTGTTGGGACTGGAGATGACAATTGAAGATTTTGAGAGTTTGGGGATGACAATTGGAAGTTTATATTAAATTTTGAGAGAGCTGCGTTTGGAGATGACAATTGGAAGTTTATATTAAGTATTAATCTTTCTACCTTTGTTGAAATAGAGGAAACAATGTTTGCACTGCATCCTGACTAAAAGACCTGTGATTTTTGTTTCCTTCCATGTGAGTTACAGGCTTATTTATTTTGTTTAGACCAGGCAACACCCGATGACAAAAAAAGCAGAGAATAGGTTCCTGTCCGTAGCATGGGGTCTCGAATTTAATTTTACTCTAGACAGGGCACGCCCTATGCAAAAGCAATCTTTTAGGTAAACGTTCTGTTTTCCCACTGAAATATAGCAAACTTATTATCCTTGTATGTTAAATGTGCGTGCATTAAATTGCATTTAAAGCAAGCTGACTTCCGCTTAGGGAAGGAGAGAGCCGTGCTAAACGTCGGCACACAGTAGGATGTCACTCTGATATGTGTACCTTTGCATGCATCCATTCTGTACCTGCTCGTCGACATTCGCTGTAGGATTTCGTTTTAAGTCTACTACTGTTCAACGTAGCATTTTTTTTTCATGAGACAGCCATCCTTTTAATTGATCACTTGAGTGCTGCTTGTACAAATGTTGCTTTTTTTACAAAAATATATATATGCGGATATGGATGATTCCATCCTGAAATTGTTTAGAATTTGTGGTTATTTACAAACTCTCCTTCGGAAGTGCGCGTGAAAAGTGGGAGATGTAGCAGACAAAAGCCCATGACCTCAAACCAAGTTCATTCTCCCTTTCACTGTTATGGCATTGATGGATCTTTCCGCTTCAGAAATTATGGGACCTTTGTTTCTATTTACAGTATCTGTCATCAGTCTCTGTTTGTTTGATCCACCAAAGGCTACTACGTGGCTTGAGGGATCTGGACCCTTCATTACCCTACTTTAAAAAAATAAGAATAAAATAATAATCATGTCCGACGTGTGATCCAGTACAACAGCCAGCAGAGTGTCTGCTGTGGACTCAACTTGTGTTAATAATAATAATAATAATAATAACAACAACAACAACAACAATGCACGCATAATCCGAAAATACATCACAGTCCTAAACACTTGGGAAGTGTTCGACTTGTGATTTTGTGATAGAAATCCAGCATGTATATCTCGTTTGCTGTGTCATATTATGCCTTTGTGTCAATATTTGTAGCCCACCCTTTCTCCCCAAGGGGACTCGAATACTAGTCTGACTGATAAAGAGGATGATGGGAGGGTTTTAATCATGATCCTAACTGATCAGACTCCACAGACCCTTTATTACCCAACTTTAACATAATAATAATAATAATAATAATAATAATAATAATAATAATAATAATAATAATTTATTTGTAGCCCACCCTCTCTCCCCAAAGGGACTCAAATACTGGTCTGACTAATAAAGAGGATGATGGGAGAGTTTTAATCATGATCCTAACTGATTAGACTCCACAGACGCTTCATTACCCAACTTTAATAATAATTTATTTGTAGCCCATCCTCTCTCCCCAAAGGGACTCAAATACTGGCCTGACTGATAGAGAATAATGGGAGAGTTTTAGTCATAATCCTAACTGATTAGACTTCACAGACGCTTCATTACCCAACTTTAATAATAATAGTAATTATTATTATTTGTAGCCCATCCTCTCTCCCCAAGGGGACTCAAATACTGGCCTGACTGATAAAGAGAATGATGGGAGAGTTTTAATCATGATCCTAACCGATTAGACTTCACAGACCCTTCATTACCCAATAATAATAATAACAGTAACAATTTATTTGTAGCCCACTCATTTGCAAAACGTGGGTGAGAGATGGGCTTCCAAGAGGTTAAATTGGATGGATAGAATAACAGTGTTTCAGGCTGCAGCATGCCTTTTGTGTTATGGATAGCATTTAGGAAAGGCATGGGCAAATTTGGGTCTTCCAGGTGTTTTGGACTGCAACTCCCACCATTCCTAACAGCCTCAGGCCCTTTCCTTTTCCCCCTCAGCCGCTTAAGCGGCTGAGGGGGAAAAGGAAGGGGCCTGAGGCTGTTAGGAATGGTGGGAGTTGCAGTCCAAAACACCCGGAGAGCCAAAATTTGCCTATACCTGCTTTAAGGTGGTAATGATACAGTATAGTCTCACTTATCCAACATAAACGGGCCGGCAAAACGTTGGATAAGCGAATATGTTGGATAATAAGGAGGGATTAAGGATAAGCCTATTAAATATCAAATTAAGTTATGATTTTACAAATTAAGCACCAAAACATCATGTTAGACAACAAATTTGGCAGAAAAAGTAGTTCAATACACAGTAATTCTATGTAGTAATGTATTTCTATGTATTTATGAATTTAGCACCAAAATATCACGATATATTGAAAACATTGACTACAAAAATGCGCTGGATAATCCAGAACGTTGGATAAGCGAGTGTTGGATAAGTGAGACTCTACTGTATATTGCAATTTACATCAAGCCTGGAGAAAAGACACTACTATGGCCTTTTTTTAATTTTTTCCCCTCCCGGTACATTAAATTTACTCGAGATAAAAACATTCTAAAAATGTACAATATTTTTTTTCCCGTTTCGCCTTTTAACAAAGTATAATAAAACATAATAAAATTTTTCCAAAGAACCAGAATACTCGACAATGTACAATTCCAAAAAAAAAAATTTTTAGGTGCATATTAAATATTTACAAAACTTTTTAATATTTATATATATAAAGTTACATGCATGTTTCGTAATACTAGATGTAAAAGAAGATGGCTCAAAAAAAAATATATGGGCAGAGTTCGGTTTCCTTCATCCTGAATGGAAAGTAAAAACGAAGGGACACTTTTGAGACGCACCGACAACGCAGGCTCCTCCGACATCTAAGAAATAGTCCTTTAATGGTGGCGATAGCTTTCCGAATTGATTGCAGTTTTTTTCATTTCTGTCCAGGAAAGCAGCTTAAGACGGGTTGCGCGCATCTCTTTAGTAACAACAACCCTCTACCAGCTTAATAAGGATTTAATTCAGCTGCAGAGTCTCGGGCATTAGCACGAAACAGCATCCTCTCCACGGAAGGAAATGCTTTTCGTAGAGCAGGATCTTTGGGTGCCTTCAACGTCATTCTTCTAGGATCGCTGTCCAGGGATTCGGAAAAGCCTTCCCTAAACTCTGATGCTTTGAATTGCTTACAAGGGTCCCAGAAAAAGCACAACGGCCATGTATCGTAAGAGGAATGCGGTTTACAAACACTGCTTCTCCAAAGTCTCGCAATATGAAAACACTGCTTTTCCTTTTCATCGCTTCTCTTGAGCGATTCACAACAGATCCTTTAGTGCTAATCATTACTATAGTGGGTTGCTGTGAGTTTTCCGGGCTGTCTGGCCATGTCTCCAGAAGCATTCTCTCCTGACGTTTCACCCACATCTATGGCAGGCATCCTCAGAGGTTGTGAGGTCTGTTGGAAACTAAACAAGTGGAGTTTATATATCTGTGGAATAATGTCCAGGGTTTGAGAAAGAACTCTTGTATGTTGGAGGCAAGTGTGAATGTTGCCAGAGGTGGTGAGGTCTGTTGAAGGCTTATATATCTGCGGAATGGGGTTTGTTGTGCTTTTGACTATACAAGTCAGTTATAACCTGGTCCATATCTACACTGAAACTTGCCCTGCTTACTTTTATAGTTTGATTCCCGTTCAGATTTATGTTCCCTACCTGTTGTATCTATTAGATGTATGTCCTAAATCAGTTTTGATTATCGCCCAGATGTTATCCTATATTCAAAGATACAGAATGGGGGACGCCTGGCTTGACAGCAGTGTGTGCGAAAAAGATCTTGGAGTCCTCGTGGACAACAAGTTAAACATGAGCCTACAATGTGATGCGGCAGCTAAAAAAGCCAATGGGATTTTGGCCTGCATCAATAGGGGAATAACGTCTAGATCCAGGGAAGTCATGCTCCCCCTCTATTCTGCCTTGGTCAGACCACACCTGGAATACTGTGTCCAGTTTTGGGCACCGCAGATGAAGGGAGATGCTGACAAGCTGGAAAGCGTCCAGAGGAGGGCAACTAAAATGATTAAGGGTCTGGAGAACAAGCCCTATGAGGAGAGGCTTAAAGAGCTGGGCATGTTTAGCCTGCAGAAGAGAAGGCTGAGAGGAGACATGATAGCCATGTACAAATATGTGAGGGGAAGTCATAGGGAGGAGGGAGCAAGCTTATTTTCTGCTGCCCTGCAGACTAGGACACGGAACAATGGCTTCAAACTACAGGAAAGGAGATTCCACCTGAACCTCAGGAAGAACTTCCTCACTGTGAGGGCTGTTCGGCAGTGGAACTCTCTCCCCCGGGCCGTGGTGGAGGCTCCTTCTTTGGAGGCTTTTAAGCAGAGGCTGGATGGCCATCTGTCGGGGGTGCTTTGAATGCGATTTCCTGCTTCTTAGCGGGGGGTTGGACTAGATGGCCCTTGAGGTCTCTTCCAACTCTACTATTCTATTGGACCTTTAACGCCTGAATGGTTGTTTTAACATTTTAACTACAGTAGAGTCTCACTTATCCAACACTCACTTATCCAAGTTTCTGGATTATCCAATGCATTTTTGTAGTCAATGTTTTCAATATATCATGATATTTTGGTGCTAAATTTGTAAATACAGTAAGTACAACATAATATAATTGAACTATTTTTCTGTCAAATTTGTTGTATAACATGATGTTTTGGTGCTTAATTTGTAAAATCATAACCTAATTTGATGTTTAATAGGCTTCTCCTTAATCTCTCCTTATTATTCAAGATATTCGCTTATCCAAGGTTCTGTAGGCCAGTTTCGCTTGGATAAGCGAGACTCTACTGCATGTCAAATCAACTCACGTTTTATTGATTAGCCCATCGGCCGTATCAAAACATTTAACACATAGACATACATACAACATACAACCCGCAGTACAAAAAAAGTTAAAATAAACAAGCTGTATGTCCTATTTGTAATAGACACTCCCTAAATCAATTTTGATTATCGCCCAGATGTTATCCTATATTGGACCTTTAATGCCTGGATAATTGTTTAACATTTTAACCATGTCGATTTTAACTATGACTTGTTTAAATTGTTTTTAAATTGTGTTGTCTGATCTCTAAATTGTTATTTTATGATTTTATGTGATTATATTGGGTTTGTTCCCCGTGTGAGCTGCCCAGAGTCCCCAGCTGTGGAGATGGAGGCGGCATACAAAAATAAATGTTTTATTATTTATTATTATATTGCACCCCTTGCGAGGCAATGCAAACTGCAGTTAGCCTCATACTAGACCAGGTATGGGCCAAATCTCCTGGGATTCCTACCATTGTTTCCAGAAGAAAAGGCCTGCACAAGGAAACGAGCAAGCGAGTTCAGAATTTTGCGTCCAAATGTGCTTTGGGAGATGCATACTCGCCAGATGCATATGATATGCCTTGCGTGCACCCATTGCAAGGCAATCCAAACTGCAATTAGCCTCATGCTATACCTGTGGAATAAACCTCACTTGCCTTGTCTACAACAGACCTCATAACCTCTGAAGATGCCTGCCAAAAATGCAGGCGAAGAATCAGGAGAGAATGCTTCTGGAACATGGCCAGACAGTCCAAAAAACTCACAGCAACCCTTTGATTCCAGCCATGAAAGCCTTCAACAATGCAATTTAAAGTGATTTGTTTGCCAAGCACCCACTATAGGAATTACACTTTAAATACAAGCAGGGAGAATGCGTCAACAGAAGGCCTCAGACCATCAACAATTCGATCTCTTCCAACAGTGGGTTGCTGTGAGCCTTTCAGGCTGTAGGGCCATGTTCCAGAAGCATTCTCTCCTGACGTTTCGCCCATATCTCTGGCAGGCATCCTCAGAGGTTGTGAGGTCTGTTGGAAACTAGGCAAGGGAGGTTCACAAACCCTGAGGATTCCTGCCACAGATCAGGAGAGAATGCTTCTGGAACACAGCCAGACAGCCTGGAAAACTCACATCAACCTCGTGATTCCGGCCATGAAAGCCTTCGACAACACATTACTATAGTGTTAACTACCTGCGTTGAACTCGGGAGATGAGGAATCAAATTGCAATAGGTTTTGCCTTGGCTTATGTCTAGTTTTAGCAGCAAACAAGGCAACCAGCCCTTTAAAAATCTCAATTTGCCTGTCATTGCTTTGACTTGAAAATAAAACAGCTGGCAATTGTTTTACCCCAAATTTCCAAGTACAGTAAAGTTCCGGTTATCTGACATAAACGGACGGGCCGAACGTCGGATAACCCAAACTGTCGGATAAATGGAGGCCCTATTATCCATCCCGGCAAGCACCTGGTTTAGGGACGCTCAGTGCGTGTTGCTGCCTAGGAACACGCACTGGGCTTCTCCAAAGTGCCCGGCCTGGCACGTCGGATAATACGGTAGGTCGGATAACCGGAAATCTCGTACAAATGCAATGAGGGCAAGTTCTGGCAGTTTCCCCAATGATGTGTGACGTTGCATCATTCCTAAATTTTAAAAACATTTGGCTTTCGGCACATATTTCAGACAGAGCCTTACTGGTAAACATTCAATACGCAGATAGCTTCAACTCAGTTAAGGCGATATCAATTGTTCGGTTTTAAAAGTTTCCCATAAATAACTGCTGCCTCAGAAGTTCAGCTATTGCAAACAATTATGGATTTAGATCCGGCATGGGCAAACTTGGGCCCTCCAGGTGCTTTGGACTGCAACTCCCACCATTCCTAACAGCCGGTAGGCTGTTAGGAATGGTGGGAGTTGTAGTCCAAAGCACCTGGAGGGCCCAAGTTTGCCCATGGCTGGTTCAGAGCTGCTTAAAATCACTCATCACTTTCATTGGGAATTAATTCCAACTAACTTAGGTCCATGCTGTCTCTAATACTGTTTCGGTGAAGTGAAGATCGAGATAGGAGCGTTTTTAATACTTCGTTGCATAGAAATAAGTAAAGTTGGCGACAAGGAGGCGAGGAGGAAGAAGGTGTGTTTCCTTTACAGCTTTAGACTTTTCGTGAATAAAGGAATTGCGCAAATTCCTGGAAAGCTGAGCCCAGCGGATTGCCCCCGAGGAAGAGAACGCCGGGTTTTTTTGCAAAAGGCAACAGGTAAGAACAAGAACGGTGCTGATCTCCTGTGATTCCTACCACGGTTTCCAGAATTAAGGTCTGCACAACGTAACTGCAACCGAGTTCACAATTTCACGTCCAAATGTGCTTTGGGAGCAATGCAATGCTTTGCTTGCACCGGTTGCGAGGCAATCCAAACTGCAATTAGCCTCATGATATGCCAGGTATGGGCAAATTTGGGCCCTCCAAATTTGGACTTCAACTCCCAGCATTCCTAACAGTCTCACCCCTCAGTGGAGTTAAGGATAGATTAATTAGGCATTTAGAAAGACTCCGTGAGAAGTTCTTGAAACCCAGGTGTATGTGGCACGATTTCATGGCTTCTTGATCGGGCCTGGGTTTGAATTAAGTGACGTTTACTTGGTGTCTCAAGTCTATTAAGCGGCTGAGGAGCGAAAGGAAGGGGTCTGAGGCTGTTAGGAATGATGGGAGTTGAAGTCCAAAACACCTGGAGAGCCCAAGTTGGACCACATTTGTGCTAAAGCCTCATTTTAGCAAGCAAGATCTATTCAGCTTTACCACCTGAGCTTTGCTGACTCGATCCTAGCCTTAAAATTAGTGGGAGAAGTATGACACTTGGTTATCAATGGTTTTGAGATCAAGGAGGCCGTCTACTAGAAACCCTTCTGAGCATCCATCCATCGCGATTCCTAAAAAGCCCTGCTCTGGAAAAGAGCACATTGTCAAACTCAAAATGAGTTCCAGAATTCACAATCAAGGCAGAGTATTGTTTCCTCTTAACAGAAACCAATAGTAAGGTAATAAATAGCTTACGAAGAACTGTTTCCCCCGCTCCTAGAAGTGCAGTCTCTGGCACTAGACTTGAAAACTAAACCTAAATCCACAGCCGGCGACTTGGTTCTATTTAGAAATAATTGCTTGACAAGCACAGGATAGGACTGTTTTCCAGAATGAAAGCAAACTTCCACCTTTGTTCTTTTTGGGTCGAGAGAGAGAGAGGATTAAGATTTCTTTATTGTTAGGAGTTCTCACATAGCCTGCTGGTGCCGGTTTCCGACTGCACGGGTCTCCGTCGAGACGCAACGATACATTCTTCTGTAGTGCAACCTTTTAGAATCCCGGAGTGTTGGGCCAGGTGTGAGAAGAAAAAAAAAGACGGGGTCCCAGCTGAGCCCCGCAATGTCTAAACAGTCCAGCAGGCCATTGTTGACGACGGTAACTTCCGACCTCTCACTCCACATTACACTGTATAACTGCCCAGGAGTTCGAGTTTCCAGCATCAAAGGTCAAAAAAGTATGGCAACATTCTTCGGCGAAAAGTGCAGCTCTGTTTGTATCGCGGCGGGAAGGGTGGCTGGACAGTCCCGCCTCCCGCCCGAAAGGGTCCGACATGAATTAAAATCCCGCGTTATAATTTTGGCAAATCGGTAAAAACAGGACTGACAAAACCCCCCTTAAGCTTCAGTTCCTTCTTAGTGTTGAAGTAGAGCACCTTTGGATTAAAAAAATAACATTAATAAGCTCAACAAGTGGACTTTCCCAGGGTTCCAATTTCGAAGGCTCCGTAGTCATCCCAATGGCATGGCCATCGCAGAATAACAATAGGTCCGGAGTTCGTGTCAGTCCGTGGAGTCTAAACTTTCAGCTGGTGGAGCGTATTTTAACCGAAACGTACCTGCAGGAAGGAGAAAGAATACAAGCTGCTATTGTAAGACATGAATACATTACACAGAGACAGGCGTCTCATCCATCCATCTATCTCAGGCATGGGCAAACTTTGGCCCTCCGGGGGTTTTGGACTTCAGCTCCCACAATTCCTAACAGCCGGTAATCCAAGTTAAAGTATGTACCGTATATACTGGAGTATAAGCCGACCCGAATATAAGCCAAGGCACCTAATTTTACCACAAAAAAACTGGGAAAACATTGACTCCAGTATAAACCGAGATACCAATAAAATTACATTAATTGAGGCCTTAGTAGTTTAAATGTTTTCGAATCTTTACATCAAATTGTAATTTAAGATATGACTGTTCAACTCTGATTAAAACATTATTTTCATCTTCCATGTAAATGTGCTTATGTATCCTTTTAATAATAAAGTAAAATAATAATAAATACAGGAAAATAATACATGTAATAATAAATAGAGTAAAATAATAAATATATTAATAAGATCAGAGTGAAATAATAAATGTATTATTTTTAATAATAATAAAAATAGAGTAAAATAAATGTAATAGTAGCAACAATAATAGAAAAAAATAATAAATGTAGTAACACCAATAATAATAGAGAAAAATAATAAATGTATTAATAATAATAAAATTAGAGTAAAATAAATGTAAAAGTAACAACAATAATTTGTAAAATCATAACCTAATTTGATGCTTAATAGGCTTTTCCTTAATGCCTCCTTATTATCCAACATATTCGTTTATCCAATATTCTGCCGGCCCGTTTATGTTGGATAAGTGAGACTCTACTGTATATATTATTACATTGTTATATTGACATAGGAGACATGGTGGAATGATGTCTTCCTGGCTTACTTCTTCACTCTGGTTTTTAAATTCCTTCAGAGGAAGGAAAGAAATGTTACAAAGAAAAGGCATAGCTGGATAATACTGGGTATATACCAGGCATGGGCAAACTTGGGCCCTCCAGGTGTTTTGGACTTCAACTCCCACCATTCCTAACAGCCCACCGGCTGTTAGGAATGGTGGGAGTTGAAGTCCAAAACACCTGGAGGGCCCAAGTTTGCCCATGCCTGGTATATATACTACCGTGTTTCCCCGAAAATAAGACAGTGTCTTATATTAATTTTTGCTCCCAAAGATGTGCTAGGTCTTATTTTCAGGGGATGTCTTATTTTTCAATGAAGAACTCACACATACTGTTGAACAAAAAAAAATGAACATTTATTATATACTGTACTGTAGTTGTCATCACAAACCAGCATAACCAGACAAACTATGAATCCTATCAAGAATTTCTTGTTACTACCATTATTTCCATGTACAACTGGTATGTACATTTACCAATCCTGCATGCTCTGGTGTTCTGTTCGGGGGGCATGCTTCCAAACAAAACCTTTGCTAGGTCTTACTTTCGGGGGAGGCCTTATATTTAGCAATCCAGCAAAACTTCTACTAGGTCTTATTTTTCACGGATGTCTTATTTTCAAGGAAACAGGGTAGTTCAAACTCACATAAACAACAACAACAACCAGAAGACACAGAATCCCCCCAAGTGAATGCATTCCTTACCTTGTCGATTGAAATCCATGGGTGGCTGCTTACAGTCTTGCGCCCGGTGCCCGCTGGCCCCGCAGTTGTAACAGGAGAGGTTCCCGTTCTTTTTATGCCCCGCACCACTGCCGCCCCCGCCTCCGCCCATGGCCCCCTGCGCCTGGTACACCCCCGCGGCGCCCGCCATGAAGTTCTGCATGGGCGGCACGGCGAAGGCGGACTGCCCGCCCATGACGGAGTCCGGCGCGAGGCCGCCGTTGTACGGGGAGTGGACCATGGGGAAGGCGGAGCTGCTGTTGTACTGCTGCGTGTTGATGTAGCCGTTGCCGCAGAGCGGGTTGAAGGGCAGGAAGGGGAAGGTAAACATGGACGGGCCCGAAAAGGGGTGCTGGAAGTAGTTGGCGTAGCTGACGGTCATGCCGCCGGAGCCGCAGTTCCCGCTGCAGCCGCAGGAGCTGCACACCATGCACCCGGGGGGCTGCTGCTGGTGGTGGTGGTGGTGGTGTTGGTGGTTCTGGTTGGAGACGGGGACGGTCCCCGACGAGGAGCCGCCTCCGCTGTTGCTGTAAAAACTGTTCTCGGCGGCCGGCGAAAGAGTTGGACTCGAACTCGGCACGGGGCAAGTGGGGAGGTTCGTCATGTTGGCAAAGGACGTGGAAGGGTGGCTACCAGAGGCGGCCGTGTTGCTGTTTGCGCAGAAGCTGCTGCTGGGCATCGGGGCGACGGGCATGCTGCTCATGGCAGAGAAGGCCACTTTGGTGTTGGCGGTGTAGAGCGCAGTCCGGGGGCTGATTATTGCTGGGGAGACGCTGAATTGCATATTGCCGGAGCAGGAGGACTGCCCGCCCGCTGCGGCGGAATCCGTCGGGACCGAAGAGGAGACCAGGAGCTTGATGGGCGGCCTCGCCATGTGGAAGACGGCGGTGGACGTCACGGTGGCCGAAGACGTGTTGGCTTCCCCGATCATCCCGGGCTGCTGGGCTGCTTTCGCCACCCGGTCCAAGGCGGAAGCGTGCACCATTTTGGTTCGCGGGACGAAGCTCATCGAGCCGTTTTCGGGGACTCCGGAGAACACTTGAAGGGGCTGGTGGCCGTCCACGAGAGGGTTGCCGAAGCCCTTCTCCATCTTGACGCTGCTCCGGGGCGGGGGCGGCCCGGGGGAGAACTTTGCCCTGTCGTCCAAAGACAGGAGCGAGTGCATAGAGGACGAGAGCAGCTTCATGTCCGCGTTCCCTCGCTCCGGTTTGTGCATAGAGTTCAATATCCGAATGGGAGTGATGTGGGGAGAAGCCGCGGCCATCAGCGGCACCGGAACGGCGTTGTGGTGAGCGGACGGACTGGACCCGGCGTCGTTCTGCACCGGGAGGACCTGGGCGGTGGGCCTCGAGGAGCCGGAGCCAAAGTGGTTCAGGATCATGACCGGCTTCTCCTTCTCCGACGGCTCCAAACCTACGAGACAGGCAGAAGGAAGGCGTAAGTCGGGGCCAGTCGCTTAAACGAGGCCGAAAGCACAGGACGGATGCCGCTTTCCCTTACGTCTCTCGCTTTCTTCCGCGCTGTCCGAGCTTTCCTCCCGGGCCTGGATTCCCATGGGGCTGGAAGAGGAGCTGGAGTACTCCGAGGAACTGCCTTCGCGGACCGCGCTCGGGGCTGGCGGATCCACGTCAACACGCAGCTCTTGCGGAGGAAAAGGGACACATTGATGATAATAATAATAATTAAAAAAACTTTACTGATATACTGCTCCATTTCCTCGAGAGGACTCAGCCGCTTAAGTGATGCTTAAGTGACACAGCTCTTACAAAGGAGGAAAGGGACACATCGATTACAAACCAAAGAAAATAAATACTTCTAATTAGAATTAGCCTGAACTTAGAGCATTCATGAGCAAACTTCAGTCCTCCAGGTGTTTTGGACTCCAACTCCCACCATTCCTAACAGTCTGAGGCCCTTTCCTTCCCCCCCTCAGCCACTTAAGTGACATAGACTTGAGACACCACATAAACATCACTTAATTTAAACCCAGGCCCAATCAAGATAAAATATAAAATATAATAAAACTTTGTTTATACCCCGCCACCATCTCCCTGCAGTGACTCGGGCCAGCTTACATGGGGCAGAGGCCCAAACAACATAAGGACAAAACATAAGCAACATAATACAAATCACAATATAAAAAAGATAAACCAGTAATACAATATATCAAATAAAACAACAATATAAGGATAAAAAATTGCATTTAAAACACATAAATGGTAAGACCGTAATAAATACAAGAAGCCATGAAATCATGCCACACACACCTGGGTTTCAAGAACTTTCTGAACGCCTAATTAATCTATCCTTCACTCCACTTAAGTGGCTGAGGGGGGAAAAGGAAGGGGCCTGAGGCTGCAGACCAAAACACCTGGAGGGCTAAAGTTTGCCCATGCCTGACTTAAGAGTCAATGGGCTTCTTCCCTTTCTCTAAGTTACCATATTTCTTTGAATACTCCCGTGCATGAAACATGCTCGTCTAACCCTTGTGCTGCGTTTACCTGTTGCATGGTTGCCACGGATGCTCTGGATGGGGCCGATGTGAGTGGTGGGTGGGACCCTGGCCACACCAGTGCTCACCGAAGAGGAGGCAGCCGGATTCAGCGTCCGCTTCTCAGACTTTTCCCTGCAGAGAGAAAAAGATGTGGAAACCAAACTGGTCAAAACAATGCCACACTTAACTAAATGTTTACTGTGAACTCACTAACACATATCACTCGTTTTAGACACATCTTTCTGTATATGCCAATATCTTTCATAGAGCGCACTATTTCCTTAATTGGCTGCATCTACTGTCATAACAAACACACCAAATGCTGTTAGAAGAGCCTTATAAACCATTCAGGGGAAATGCCAGACAATCTGATCAGGCTCACACATACAGCCCAATCAAAACATTAAACAGAACACTTACTTTTCCAACTCCAGCTGGGTTTTGAGCTTCTTTTTGGCCCCCATGGTGAGGGATTCGAATTTATTTAGGTCTTCTTCCGTTAGACTCAGGAACTGGTAAAGAAAGAATACAAAACGCTTGGATATACACAACATACAGAAGCATAAACACAATGGTCTGTCAAATATCGGCTACCTTTCATCATGAATTGATTATATAATAATAATAATAATAATAAAGTGTCCGACGTGTGATCCAATTCAACAGTCAGCAGAGTGTCTGCTGTGGACTCATCTTCTTGTGTTTCTAATAATAATAATAATAATAATAATAATAATAATAATAATAATACAGTAGTCTCACTTATCCAATATAAACGGGCCGGCAGAAACTTGGATAAGCGAATATCTTGGATAATGAGGGATTAAGGAAAAGCCTATTAAACATCAAATCAGGTTATGATTTTACAAATTAAGCACAAAAACATCATGTTATACAACAAATCTGACAGAATAAGTAGTTCAATACGCAGTAATGTTATGTTGTAATTACTATATTTACGAATTTAGCACCAAAATATCACGATATATTGAAAACATTGACTACAAAAATGGCTTGGATTATCCAGAGGCTTGGATAAGCGAGGCTTGGATAAGTGATATACCGTATTTTTCGCTTTATAGGACGCACCTGATGATAAGACGCAGATCGCCAGAAAGGGAGAATGGGGCGATCTGTGCCGTTCTCCCTTCCTGGACGCAGATTGCGTTTATAAGACGCACTGACTTTTCCCTCTATTTTGGAGGGGAAAAAAGTGCGTCTTATAAAGCGAAAAATACGGTATTGAAAACATTGACTACAAAAATGCCTTGGATAATCCAGAGCCTTGGATAAGCGAGTCTTGGATAAGTGAGACTCTACTATAATAATAATAATAATAATAATAATAATAATAATAATAATAATAATAATGATAATAATAATAATACAGTAGAGTTTCACTTTTCCAACATAAACGGACCGGCAGAACGTTGGATAAGCGAAAATGTTGGATAATAAGGGAGAATTAAGGAAAAGCCTATTAAATGTCAAATTATGTTATAATTTTACAAATTAAGCAACAAAACAACATGTTTTACAACAAATTGACAGAAACAGACGTTCAATACATGGTAACGTTATGTAGTAATTACTGTATTTACGAATTTAGCACCAAAACAACGCAATGTATTGAACACATTGACTACAAATAAAGATAAAATTGCATATAATGAATTTGCAGCATCTTAAAAGAGAATTATTATAGATTTAGTTCCGGGAAGCAAAGGCAGCCACAAGAGGGCACTTGAGATTTGAAAACCAGACTGTGATAGGCTTTCAATATGTCTGAAAAAAATATGGCAAAGCTGTTTGAAAAGCTATGTTTTTTCAAAGAAACAAATCGTATGTGGACACGTCATCTCTTTTCCACATTACATGACTTTTCTTTGGAAGAAAAATAGTATGTTCATGTCTGCAAAATGTAATAGAAGGCTGGGAAATCTCTGGGAGAGGGGGGCACTAAGGTGAACGAGGGAAATATAGACAAGAGCGGAGTGTATATGTAGATATTAAAGGGAACAATATGTCTACTGTTGCTGGGGTTCAGAGGTCGAGGGGGATGATGGGTTTCCTACTGAGGAGCCTGGGTGTGATTAGGGTGAATTGCAGACCTTAAGTGCAGGTAGTTGAAGATGAGACAAAGGATGGCCATTCCTTAGCAACAGGGGAAAGAGAAACTGGTAAAAAGTCCATTTCTCATGGGACTCGGCCTTCATCTGATGGGGAGTTTTCCCGTGATATCAGATTAGGTCTCAGCACGGAGGGAGTGAAGGACAGATTAATTAGCCATTCAGAAAGACTCAGTGATAAGTCCTTGAAACCCAGGTGTGTGAGACACGACCTCATGGATTCTTGGTCAGGCCTGGGCTTAAATTAAGTGATGTTTATTGGTTGTCTCTCAGAGCAGACAACGTTGCCAAAAGGCTCAGGTTCCTATCTCAGCGCTCTCAAGCTCACGATTAAAGTATCCTGTGTTTGCTTATGTTCCTGAAAGAGTTTTGCCTTGGGAAATGTTCCTGTTCCCATGCTTTTGGATTTATGCCTGGGATCTTGACTTCCTTGACTTCATGTACCTTGCCATTTTTGGACTACTCTTCTACTATTGATTGATAGTTCCTTTCCTACTGCTCTTTTGGAAAATGCCCTTTTTTTTCTTTGTGCCTGCTTTTCTTAATAAACTGTTGTAGTTAGTACTACTAGACCCTGGTGTCTCGGGGCTAGAATGCAACAACTGTATAATAAACGTATCACAATTGTAGTAACTCATTTTATCTATATATATAATAAAAGTCAGTGTCTTGGTGCGGTTTGGGGGACGATGGACCATGGATGATGGGATTTGCAGTAACCTCACCTGATTCACCTCCCACAGACTACTGTGATACCCATGAATGACAAAACTGTACCAAACTTGACACACAACAGATCATGGATGATGGGATTTACAGTACTTTCACTCACTTCCTGAGACCACTGCAACCCACACCAATGACTGCTCAAGACCAAACTTGGCACACATACCCCCTATGACCAACTATACATCCTGGTGCGGTTTGGGGATGACAGACCAAGGGTGATGGGACTTGTAGTACCTTTAATCACTTCTTGAGACCACTATGACCCCCACCAATGACTGATCAAGACCAAACTTGGCAGATAGGGCCCCCATAACCTACACTACATCCTGGCGCTGTTTGGGGGGGGGGGGGGGATGAACCATGGATGATGGGACTTGAATATGGGAGTTGTAGTTCACCCGCACCCACTGAACTCTGCTGACATTGGATCTAGACTATACTTGGAACACAGGGAAACAATGCCTTCTTCTCATAAGCCGGGCACCGCCAGGTCCCCAAGCTAGTATAATAATAAAATAGAAGGAAGGAAGGAAGGAAGGAAGGAAGGAAGGAAGGAAGGAAGGAAGGAAGGAAGGAAGGACGGAAGGAAGGACGGAAGGAAGGAAGGAAGAAAGGAAGTCCGATTTCCCAAGCCGGCCCAGCACTCTTACCTTGTCCATGCTGAGCTGTTTGAACACAGGGTAGTACTTGTGCAAGCGCAGCTTCCGCAGCCAGTCCAAGATCCCGTTCTGCTCCTGGGCTTGTTGCGGGGCCTGCGGGCCGGGCACTATCAAAACGGGCGAAGGGTTCTCCAACTGGGCCCGGCAGGCCAAGGACGCCCCGCTCCCTCCCGCATGCGCGCAATGGGGATGCGACACCGAGGTGGCGGCGGAAGGCGGGTGCTGCGCATGATGCTGCGGGAGGCTGCCCTGCGAGGACTGGATGCCAGCCACGCCGCAGATGGGCCTGCAGAGCCAAGGAACACAGAAAGAGATCTAGCAATTGTCCAGGTGTTTAAGACCATCAATAACTGTTGTGATTTTGCGACATGATTTTCTTTGCTTTTATGGCTTTAACCTGGATTGGTTTAATACTATTTTAATATTTGTATGCTTATATATTTTAAGTTAAGTTGCCAGTGGTGCAGCGGGTTAAAGCGCTCAGCTGCTGAACATGCTGACCGAAAGATCAGCAGTTTGAATCCAGGAAGCAGGGTGAGCTCCCACTGTTAGCCCCAGCTTCTGCCAACCTACCGTGTTTCCCCGAAAATAAGACAGTGTCTTATATTAATTTTTGCTCCCAAAAAGGCTCTAGGTCTTATTTTCAGGGGATGTCTTATTTTTCCATGAAGAAGAATTCACATTTATTGTTGAACAAAAAAAATGAACATTTATTATATACTGTACAGTAGTTTTCATCACAAACCAGCATAACTAAACAAACTGTGAATCCTATCAAGAATTTCTTGTTACTACCATTATTTCCATGTACAACACTCTATGGTACGTACATTTACCGATCCTGCATGTTCTGGTGTTCTGTTCGGCGGGCATGCTTCCAAACAAAAATTTTTCTAGGTCTTACTTTCGGGGGAGGCCTTATATTTAGCAATTCAGCAAAACCTCTACTAGGTCTTATTTTCTGGGCATGTCTTATTTTAGGGGAAACAGGGTAGCAGTTCAAAAACATGCAAATGTGAGTAGATCAATAGGTACTGCTCTGGCAGGAAGGTAACGGCGCTCCATGCAGTCACTGGAATCATGTATGCTCTTATCAAAACTGCACAGTTGTGTGGATAAGTATCACAATGGTATCTATAAACCCTACATGTGAATTCCCTTTAAAATGATCAAATCAAGATCCTCCCCTAAAAAGGAAAACACTACCTTTACCTGTTGAGTTTGCCCCTGGGTTCAATATTAACTTTGGTTCAATACTGTAGTGTGACATATCGTCAATAGCAAGTATGGTCGAAAATATTGAATTTATATTGCATGAAAGCAAAAGGAGATTTCTAAATACATGATTCTCCATGTCACATAGAAGTCTGAGAAAACACTACACCTTCGCTCTATCTTGCCACAAGGATATTGAACTTATCTTACCTTCCGGAAGCGCCCAGTGTAGCACCGACTTTATAAAGGGAAGTGTTGCCAGGATCTAAAAAGGAGACCACATGATTTGAACAGGCATTAACCAGTTAAACTGATATATTCACGTATTTCTTGGCGGGTTGAAAAAAATTCCCAAGACTCACTTGAACTCTGAAATTGCTGGGAGTGAGATGAAGTGCTGAAAAACTTCTTGACGTGGTCATTTTTCCAGACATGGGGAGGTAAGGAGGCCAAGTACCTGGAAAAAGACGCAAGTCGAGTAAGGATTTGTCTTGTGTTTGAACAACAAAGATCAAATTTATTTATTTACTAGCTGTGCCCGGCCACGTGTTACTGTGGCTTATGGGGATGCTTTGTTAGCCAGGTGGAATAGCAGTGAATAGCCTTGCAGCCTCAAAAGCCTGAACCCTGGTTGTACCCTGGCGCCATTGTGGCTGAGGGGGTTGCTAGGAGAGGAAGTGGTTGGGGCCTAAAGGGGGCAGGGCCTACCCTTCTGACCAGCAACCAGGGTTGAAAATGGCTCTTCCTCGTCTTCTAATTTGGACTTTATTTTCCAGGTTTTTTGTTTGAAAGACATAGATTTGATGACTATGTCTTTTGTGGCCAGATTTGGTGTGATTTGGGTTCACTGGTTGTGTTGTTTACTCAGTCCTACAAACGTACATTACATTTATATATACAGTAGAGTCTCACTTATCCAACGTAAACGGGCCGACAGAACGTTGGATAAGCGAATAAGTTGGATAATAATGAGAGATTAAGGAAAAGCCTATTAAACATCAAATTAGGTTATGATTTTACAAATTAAGCAACAAAACATTATGTTTTACAACAAATTTGACAGAAAAAGTAGTTCAATACGCAATAATGCTATGTAGTAATTACCGTATTTACGAATTTAGCACCAAAATATCATGATGTTTTGAAAACATTGACTACAAAAAAGCGTTGGATAATCCAGAATGTTGGATAAGCGAGTGTTGGATAAGTGAGACTCTACTGTATATAGATTTACAGTATTTATATTCCGCCCTTTCTTCTCACCCTGGAGGGGACTCCGAGCGGATCACAGGACATACATATATGGCAAACATTCAATGTCATTTATACTTTGACAAGACAGACAATTGTACATAGATAGAAGTACATATAGGCTTTTCCCATCTTCGGCATCTTAGAGGCTTGTGTTCCGCCTGAAGGCGAAAAGGGCGAAAAGACAACGATTCTGCAGCTCACCTAAGGTCCGATTCCAGGTCCATGTGGTTTCTGTCTAGGTAAAAGGAATCCGGACCAGTTAGGCAAGGAATGAACTTCTCCAAATTTTCTTCTGGGTACAGCTGATTTAACTAAAAGTAGAAGAATAGATTGGTTTCTAAACTGATATAACACAAAAAGGACAAAAGTGGGGAAGCTCTAAGTATTCATAAAAGCATAGAGTTCCCCCATGTGCCATCCAGTCCAATCTGGAGTTGGAAAACACAACCCAAGCCCTCCCAACAGATGGCCATCCAGACTTTGCTTAAACGCCTCCAAAGAAGAAGCCTTGATTACACTCCGAGGCAGTGAGTTCTACTGTTGAACAGCTCTTACGGTCAGGAAGTTCTTCCTCATGCTCAGATGGGATCTCATTGTTTATTTTAAAAAGCTTGCATATGCATAGAGTATGAGTGGGATCCATTTCAAAATCTATTATTTAAATATTTAGACCATTTATTTTACCTTTGAAATGAATTCAGTGACTTCGGCAGAAGACTTTGTTACCGACGTCACTGAAGAATCGGACCATACGACCTGAAACAATAAAGAATAAGGACTTTAATTGCTTACAGCAAAGCATAGGTTTTATTTATTTATTATTTCAGGTTTTCAAACCATTGCATCTTGTTTCCTTGTGTAGTTGGTTCTTTAGTAACGAGAGCCAATCTTGTAGTTCTGAATTGCAGTCGATCGTTTTCATGGCCGGAATCACTAGGTTGCTGTAAGTTTTCCGGGCTGTACGGCTATGTTCCGGAAGCAATCTCTCCTGACATTTCACCTACATCTATGGCAGGAATCCTCACAGTCAGCTAACACCTCCTACCAAAGGATTTCCCCAGGCAGGAAGCAGCCAGACATTGAAACTGAAAGACTAATTAATGCTAAACAAGCTGGCCAATGGCAACATTTACACTTGTCTCAAGCAGACAAGAGTACTTTCTCCCACCCTGGACATCATTCCACACGTATATAAACCTCACTTGCCTAGTTTCCAAAGACCTCACAACTGAAGAAGATGCCTGCCATAGATGTGGGTGAAATGTCAGGAGAGAATGCTTCTGGAACATGGCCAGACAGCCCAGAAAACTCATGGCAGCCCAAATATAATAATAATAATAATAATAATAATAATAATAATAATAATGATTTGCCGATACATCACATAGTCCTAGACACTTGGCAAGTGTCCGACCTGTGATCCAATACAACAGCCAGCAGAGTGTCTGGTGTGGACTCATCTTGTTGTGTTTCAAATAATAATAATGATAATAACAGCAACTACTACTACTACTACTAAAACTCACAGCAACCCAAATATAATAATAATAACTACTACTACTACTACTACTACTAAAACTCACAGCAACCCAAATATAATAATAATAATAATAACTATTACTACTACTACTACTACTAAAACTCACAGCAACCCAAATAATAATAATAATAATAATAATAATACTAATAATAACTACTACTACTACTAAAACTCACAGCAACCCAAATAATAATAATAATAATAACTACTATTAAAACTCACAGCAACCCAAATATACCCACGCTAGATGATAATCTGTTAGATGACTCCTTTCCTCTTACACCAGCGGAGATAGGCTCCTCCTTTAAACAATCAAGTATTGCTGGTGATTTCCTATCTCAGGACAGCTGACTATCCCCTTTAATGGGCAACCTCAATCAGTCAACTCTCCAGGGGGGAGAGGGTTTCCACGGGCAGGGTCTCATTGAGGTGGTTTGGGGGAGAAGGAAGAACGGTCACTTTCGACCCAAGGGAGAAGCGCAACAGAGTTTTTGCGACCCTGGAGAGGAATAGGTGTGGTAGTCTTCAGGACAGACCTCCCAGCCTTAAGGTCCTGCTTTTGAACGTCAGATCCGTCAACGGTAAAACAGCTGTTATCCAGGATTTGATCCTGGATGAGGGGGTGGATCTGGTATGCATCACCGAGACGTGGTTGGACGAGCAGGGTGGTGTGAATCTCACCCAGCTGTGCCCACCAGGTTTCGGGGTGCATCAGCAGGCCAGGGCTGGGGGGCGGGGAGGAGGAGTCGCGGTGATTGCTCGGCAGTCCATCGCCCTGATCAGATGCGCCGTTCCGCAGTCTTCGAGGTTTGAGTGTGTCTTCCTGAAGGTGGGAGCCCGAGACAGCTTGGGGATTCTGCTGGTGTACCGTCCACCCCGCGACCCAGCAGTCTCTCTGTCCGAGCTAGCAGAAGTGGTCTCCAATTCGGCCCTGGTCTCCCAACAACTCATAGTTTTGGGGGACTTTAACATTCATGCCGAGACCACTTTGACAGGTGCAGCTCAGGATTTCATGGTTGCCATGACGACCATGGGCCTGACTCAAGTTATATCTGGGCCCACACATCAGGCGGGACACACGTTGGACCTGGTTTTTATTGTGGACGGTGGGACAGTCAGAGTGGAAGAGCAAAATACTCTTCCATTGTCATGGTCTGACCATCATCTGATCTGTGTAAGTTTCGCCGTGGCTTCTAACCTCCGCAGGGGTGGTGGACCCATTAAGATGGTCCGCCCCAGGAGGCTGATGGATCCGGATGGACTTCTGAGGTCTCTTGGGGATCTTCCTGTTCTGGAGACTGGCGATCCTGTTGATGTCCTGGCTGATCGTTATAACAGCGAGTTGGCAAGGGCACTTGACACGATCGCTCCCGAACGTCCCCTTTCGCTGCGTAGCGTCACGTCGACTCCTTGGTTCACTGAGGAGCTGGCTGTGATGAAGCGTGCGAGGAGGGGACTAGAGTGCATCTGGAGGAAATCTCAGGATGTGTCTGACCAAGCACGGGCTAAAGCCGCTATTAAGGCTTACTCCGTGGCTCTGCGAGCAGCCAGGAAAGTTTTCACGACTGCCCGCATAGCGTCTGCAGCCAACAGGCCATCGGAGTTGTTCCGAGTTGTTGGGGAGCTCCTGCGGCCTCCTGAGACCCAGGGGCTTCCTGATGACTTGGCAACTCGGTGCAGCGATTTCGCACACCATTTTGCAGGCAAAGTTGCTCAGATACGTCATGAGTTGGACTCCAGCTTAACTGTAGTTCCAGCGGAGGTAACCGAGGTACCTGTCTGTTCGATCTTATGGGATTCTTTCCGGCTTGTTCTTCCTGATGACGTGGAGGGGATTCTTGGGTCTGTGAGGGCGACCACTTGCGCTCTGGATCCTTGTCCATCTTGGCTGGTGAAGCTGGCCAAAGATGGGTTGTTGGGTTGGTTTGTGGCTATTATAAATGCCTCCCTGGTCCAGGGGTCAGTTCCATCCTGCTTTAAGCAGGCGGTGGTAAAACCGTTATTAAAAAAGACCTCCTTAGACCCATCTGCATGCAGCAGCTACAGACCAATTTCCAACCTCCCATTTTTGGGCAAGGTTCTGGAGCGGGTGGTTGCCACGCAGCTCCAGGAGTTCCTCGATGACACTGATTTTCTGGACCGCTCGCAGTCTGGCTTCAGACCTGGGCACAGTACTGAGACGGCTTTGGTCGCCTTGGTGGATGACCTCTGCAGGGAACTGGACAGGGGGAGTGTGACCCTGCTGGTTCTCTTGGACATCTCAGCGGCTTTCGATACCATCGACCATGGTATCCTTCTGGGGAGGCTCTCTGGGATGGGACTCGGTGGCACGGTTCTGCAGTGGCTCCGGTCCTTCCTGGAGGGCCGTTCCCAGATGGTGAAGCTGGGGGATACCTGCTCGGACCCCTGGCCATTGACCTGTGGGGTCCCGCAAGGATCTATCTTATCCCCCATGCTATTTAACATCTACATGAAACCGTTGGGAGAGGTCATCCGGAGTTTTGGAGGGCGTTGCCATCTCTACGCGGATGACACGCAAATCCACTACTCATTTCCATCTGAATCCAAGGAAGCCCCTCGGATGCTGAACCAGTGCCTGGCCGCTGTGGCGGACTGGATGAGGAGGAACAAGCTGAGGATCAATCCTGACAAGACAGAGGCTCTCCTGGTCAGTCGCTCGTCTGATCGGGGTATCGGGTGGCAACCTGTGCTGGACGGGGCTGCACTCCCCCTGAAATCACAGGTCCGCAGTTTGGGGGTCCTCCTGGATTCAGCGTTGACGCTTGAGGCTCAGGTGTCGGCGGTGGCCGGGAGGGCTTTCGCACAACTCAAACTTGTGCGCCAACTGCGACCATACCTCGTGAAGTCTGACTTGACCACGGTGGTCCATGCCCTAGTTACCTCTAGACTGGACTACTGTAATGCGCTCTACGTGGGGCTTCCCTTGAAGACGGCTCGGAAATTACAACTGGTCCAACGCTCGGCTGCCAGATTAAAAACGGGGGCGAGTTATAGGGAGAGATCTACTCCCCTGTTTAAAGAGCTTCACTGGCTGCCGTTCACTTTCCGATCCCAATTCAAGGTGCAGACCATCATTTATAAAGCCCTAAACGGTTTGGGACCCACCTACCTTCGTGACCGTATCTCCTACCATAAACCTGCCCGATCTCTTCGATCATCAGGGGAGGCCCTCCTGTCGCCACTGCCTGTATCCCAGACCCGCCTGGTGGGAACAAGGGAGAGGGCCTTCTCTGCTGTGGCCCCCCGTTTATGGAACTCACTGCCCATCGAAATTAGGCACGCCCCCACTCTTTTAGCCTTCAGGAAAGATTTAAAAACCTGGCTTTTCCGATGTGCTTTCGGAGAATAACTATTATACACTTCTTTTGTTACTCCCCCAACATCTACCCTCTAGATTGTTTTTATCTTATGTCCCTGGTCTCCGTGATTGTATTCTTATCCTTTTCTCACCCCAAGTTTTAATTAAGTGTCTCATGCGGCCCGCCCTGATATATATATATATATATATATATAGATTTTGTGTTGCATTGTATATGATTATTTATTGTATTGTTTAATTGTATTATGATATGTTGTTTTATATTTTGCTATATTGTACTGTTCTGGGCATGGCCCCATGTAAGCCGCCCCGAGTCCCCGTTGGGGAGATGGTGGCGGGGTATAAATAAAGTTTTATTATTATTATTATTATTATTATTATTATTATTATTACTATTACTACTACTACTACTACTACTAAAACTCACAGCAACCCAAATAAATAATAATAATAACTACTACTACTAAAACTCACAGCAACCCAAATATAATAATAATAATAATAATAATAATAATAATAACAACAACTACTACTAATAAAACTCACAGCAACCCAAATATAATAATAATAATAATAATTATTATTATTATTAGTAGTAGTAGTAGTAGTACTGCTACTACTACTACCTTTAACAAAATGTAAACCATTTTAAAAAGTCGCATTTGGGATTCATTGGGAAAATTATTCTTTAAAAAAGAAGAAGGTATTCTTTAAAAAGGAGAAGGGAAGAATGATCTTTCCACATGACACTAGTTTCAATGACAACCAAACACACACATTTTTCCATCCCTGCAGATGCTGCCAAAAAAGCACTAGTGAGTTTCAAAATACATTACGTAATTGAGGAATTTCCTCTTCTCGGTGCTTGCTCTTCCAAAATGAAGAAACAGGCAGTTTCTAGCTCCGCTTCAAACTTTGTTGATCACACACAGACATGCAACCTCAACATCTACAATCCTTGCTTGGCCATCTCCAGAACTTAGGGCCCTCCCATCCAGGCCCTATATCCCAAAAACTGATCCTAGGTTTCCGTTTACCCCAGATTATCTGGCCGTGTGGACTCATATAATCTAGTTTAGAGCAGAAAACCAGGAATCAGATCCTGGGATAAAATGCCTGTCTGTAAGGGCTCTCAGTGTCTTTTTCACCCCTTTAAAACGGAAATGCATTCTCCTTCTCCTCCTCTCTCTCTTCGTTGCAACTCCCAGGAACTCACCTCAAAGGAATATTCAATGTTCCTATCATTCTTCTTGTGCGATAATCCCTTTAGTTCCACTTTTTCAACGTTCACTGCAGAGAGGAAACAAAATAAAGTGTGTTACAGGTTTCAATCAAACACAGCGTCAATACCTGAGCATTATTTTTCTTGTTCCAGGGCCAGAAGCAGATTGCAAAAACAGAAGAATTGTCTGCCTCAGAGAAGCAGGCTTGCTCCATCCATGTCTAACATTCACATAAATGATCAGCCACTGCTAGAAGGGACAGAGAGTTTCATCTATGCTGACAATCGTGCCATCACCGCTCAAGCAGGGAGCTTTGAAAGGGTTGAACAGAAGCTCTCTGAAGCTTTAGGTGCTCTTACTGCCTCTTACAGACAAAACTAGCTGATCCATTATCCATCTAAAACATAAGACGTGTGCTTTTCATCTTGAGAATAGACAAGCATCTCAAAAAAAATAATATTATTATAATACTGGAACTTTATTTGTATTCCGTCCCCTCTCCCAAAAGGAACTCGGGGTGGCTTACAGCAACCAAAGCAACACAAATCAACAAATTACAGTAGAAAAACAAAAGCAACAATAATCATATTAAACTATAATGTCAAAGCAAAACAATAAGTATAAAATTATACATTGGAATAATATAGACTCACAGCAATATACGCCAATCACAGATTTGGAGGGCCCTACTATACTATGCTAACTGTGCTTTGGCTATTGGTTGATTGAGTATGTTTTTATTGTATTTTACATGCTTTGTTTTTATATGTTTACATGTTTTAAATGCATTTTGATATCATATTTTATGCTATATTTGGGCTGGTCCCCATGTGAACCGCCCTGAATCCCTTTGGGGAGATGGGCTGGGATACAAAAATAATGTTGTTGTTGTTGTTGTTGTTGTTGTTGTTATTATTATTATTATTATTATTATTATTATTATTATTATTATGCACCATGTTGGAAACCGCCCTGAGTCCTCTCAAAGAGATAGAGCGGTATATAAATCTATTATTATTATTATTATTATTATTATTATTATTATTATTATTATATTTTATTTTTATTATTATTTGAAACACAACAAGATGTGTCCACAGTAGACATTCTGCTGGCTGTTGTATTGGATCACAATATTATTATTATTATTATTATTATTATTATTATTACTTCTATGACTTGTTCTACGAATTTTACAACTCCAGTCATTCTTTCCCACTTATAGACTGAAGAATGAGCCCTATCGCCTGAAATTTGAGCAAACTGTCCACACTCTACTCCGGCTTAGCTTGACTTGTGTAAAAATAACACGCTGATATGAACCAACTTAAATTTGATGCAGCCATGTTTCAGGCACATGCTGTACTCACAGTTTTACCACTGTTTCTCTGGGGCTTTGTGGGAAAATAATTCATTTGGAGAGAGGTAGGAGTAAGAAAGGGACATCAGTCTGATCCTTGAGCATGGTTGTGGTGCTTTTGCCGGGCTGTATGGCCATGTTCCAGAAGCATTCTCTCCTGGCGTTTCACCCACATCTATGACAAGCACCCTCAGAGATTTGAGGATCAGAGATTGTGAGAATGCTTGCCATAGATGTGGGCAAAACATCAAGAGAGAATGCTTGTGGAACGTGGCCATACAGCCTGGAAAATGCACAACATGAAAGCCTTCGACAACACATCCTTGAGCATGTTTACCACCCAAACAAGATTCATACGAGTCTTAAATTCCTCAGAAACTATGGATGTTTGTATCACGAATATTATTTCTTGTCTCATAACTGCTTTGAGATTCACTGCTCGGTTTTTTTTTTTTGCAAGGAAATGTGGTTCTGGCTTCAATTAAAGAGACGTCCCCTGATCAACACAAAAGGGAAAATGGGACGTCAGGCTGCAAATGCCTCTGTAGTGGCTTGATGTGTATTTGTAACGTTACGCCGGCTTTTATATTGCTTTCATCAAAAAAAATTTAAAAAAACGGGCAAAGCCTATGCAGAGCTGTTGCCTTTGTAGTCTCCAGAAATCTTCAAACACCAAGATGGCAAAACACAGCAGACGGGGCTTCAAAGGGAACGTCCACACTCATTAGTCATCCTGGCAATCACTATTTTCCACCACTGGATGCCGAAAAAAAACACCAACATCTGCTCCCAGTTTCAATTCAAAAGGTGGTTATCAAGCTTGGCATGCTTTGATTTCACTTTATGGGACTGTTTTTGCTGAAATTAGGATATGGCCAGATATGAAAGTTTTGGCAGATCCTTTTGAATTCACACAAAGTAAATGGAAGCATAGCCAAACAAGAAGAAACAATACGGTTATATGTGCGCCATCTCCCAAACATCTGTACTATATAGCACCACTCAAATACTTCCAATAAATCTTTCGCTGAATTCCAATAAGGTATCTGCCAGTTAAATATGGAAAAAATGAGCTCAAGAGTCCTCTTAACGCAACTAATGACAATAAGATGCTCAGAACACCAATTTAATAAAAGCAGAGAATAAATACTGTATATACTCAAGTATAAGCCTAGTTATTCAGCCCTTTTTTAAGACTGAAAAAAACCTCCTTGGCCTAGATTTTATCATATATTTGTATGTGATTTTATGACTTGTTTTATTGTTGTTGTTGATTCATTTATTTTTTGCTTTGTTTTTATATTGTTGATGTTCGGGCTTGGCCCCATGTAAGCCGCTCCGAGTCCCTTCGGGGAGATGGGGCGGGGTATAAAAATAAAATTATTATTATTATTATTATTCTCGGGTGAGGGTCCTGGTGGGCTTATATTCAGGTTGACTTATACTCAAGTATATATGGTATATTTATTATTTTTCTCTATTATTATTGGTATTGTTACATTTATTATTTTACTCTATTAATTATTATCATTACATTTATTATTTTACTCTATTATTGTTGTTACTTTTACATTTATTTTACTCTACTTTTATTATTAATACATTTATGATTTTACTCTATTATTACATTTATTATTATTATTACATTTATTATTTCACTCTATTATTATTAAAAGGATACATAAGCACATTGACATTGAAGAAGATGAAAATAATGATTTAATCAGAGTTGAACAGTCATATCTTAAATTACAGTTTGATGTAAAGATTCAAAAACATTTGAACTACTGATGCCTCAATTAATGTAATTTTATTGGTATCTCGGCTTATACTGGAGTCAATGTTTTCCCAGTTTTTTTGTGGTAAAATTAGGTGCTTCGTCTTATATTCGGGTTGGCTTATACTCGAGTATATACGGTAATCCTTCCTTCTCCCCTCAAAAGATTCCAAGGAACGGATCGTTACTAACAAAGAATACAAGCAAGGATTGCTGTGAGTTTTCCAGGTTGTCTGGCCATGTTCCAGAAGCATTATCTCCTGGCGTTTCACCCACATCTATGGCAGGCATCCTCAGAGGTTGGGAAGTCTCTTGGAAACTAGGCCAGTGGGATTTATATATCTGGAATAATGTCCAGGTTGGGAGAAAGAAATCTTGTCTGTTGGAGGCAAGTGTGAATGTTGCCACTGGCCACCTTGGATAGCACTGAATAGCCTTTCAGCTTCAAAGCCTGGCTATTTCCTGCCTGGGGGCAATCCTTTGTTGGGGTGTGTTAGCTGGCCCTGATTGCTTCCTTGATCGAATGCTGTTCAGGGTGGGAGAAAGAACTCTTATCTGTTTGGAGCAAATGTGCATGTTGCTACTGGCCAGCTTGATTAGCATTGAATGGCCTTGCAGCTTCAAAGCCTGCCTGTTTCCTGCCTGGGGGAATCCTTTGTTGGGAGGTGTTAGCTGGCCCTGATTGCTTCCTATCTGGAATTCCCCTGTCTTCTGAGTAAATGTTCCTTATTTACTGTCCTGATTTTAGAGTTTGTTTTAATACTGGCAGCCAAATTTTATTCATTTTCATGGTTTTCTCCTTTTGGTTGAATAAAATCTGGCTACCGGTATTTAAAATCAGGAGAGTAAATAAAGAGCAATACTCAGAAAACAGGGGAATTCCAGATAGGAAACAATCAGGGCCAGCGAACACATCCCAACAAAGTTAAACTTCTGGAAAATAATATTAAAGTGAAAATTATTAAATATTGCTGGCCACGAATGGAACAGAATGACTGTTGGCATGACTGTTGGGTTCTTCATTGAGAGCACCTCAAAGAAAGGATACAGGATTGTAGTCTTGCTTTGTAAGGAACTACAGGCATCACTGTCACTGAAAATAGAGCTGAGTTCCAAGCAGATTTTCCAAAAAGGAAACATCACTCACAACGGATTGTTCCTTTTCACGGGAACATTGCAGCATTCAAAGAACTACACGGCCACTTCAAGCTCGACACAAACTCACGCATGGGTTTCGTACCAGCTGAGGCACATCTAAACCACGGTTTCAGTCACAAGCTCAAACCACAATTAGTGCAATTAGTTTCCAATCATATAAGCAGAATACTCAACATGGAAACAATAGGATATTTTGGCTCACTGTGCCTTTCTAAACATGCGTTCTTGATTTCCTGTTAACGTCCCAGGAGATAAAAACATAAAAACCAAAGCCTGATATGTTTACAAATCAGCCAAATATAAACAAGGAATACTACTTGCTTTCAAAATACATTATTATTACAGTAGAGTCTCATTTATCCAACATTTGCTTATCCAAAGTTCTGGATTATCCAACGCAGTCTGCCTTTTAGTAGTCAATGTTTTTGTAGTCAATGTTTTCAATACATTGTGATGCTTTGGTCATAAATTTGTAAACACAGTAATTACTATGTAGTATTACTGAGTATTGAACTACTTTTTCTGTCAAATTTGTTGTTAAACATGATGTTTTGGTGATTAATTTGTAAAATTATAACCTAATTTGATGCTTAATAGGTTTTTACTTAATCCTTCCTTATTATCCAACATATTCGCTTATCCAACGTTCTGCCGGCCCATTTATGTTGGATAAGCGAGACTCTACTGTATTATAATTATTATGTTTATTAATACAGTAGAGTCTCACATATCCAACATAAACGGGCCGGCAGAATGCTGGATAAGCGAAAACGTTATGATTTTACAAATTAAGCACCAAAACATCATGTTTTACAACAAATCGACAGAAAAAGCAGGTCAATACACGATAATGTTATGTAAATACAATTACCGTATTTACAAATTTAGCAGCAAAACATCGCAATGTATTGAAAACACTGACTACTAACAAATTGACAACAAATAAAGACAGAATTGCTTAAACAACATTGTCGGAAATTAAATCTATAAAAAGTTCAGTCCTTGCTGCCTGGAGAAACAACTGTGTGTCCGAGCAGGAGGCAAACTGTGTTGGATAATCCAGAACACTGGATAAGCGAATGTTGGATATGGGAGACTCTACTGTATTATGTTTATTTAATTGCTCCGCTGAGCTTTCTACCACGTGACCGAAGCAGTTTTAAATCATTAAATAGCACAATGCAGAAACCTTTAGACTTAAAACTTTACTTAACACTCAGTTTACAGAAGGTACAATATTCTTCTAACACATATTAACTTATTACTCAAAGTGCCCTGAGGACAGTTAGTGCCAGAAGGAATTCCACTTGAGACCAGTGTTGTGCTCCAGGCCAGGAAGCACCTCTGTACTTAACCACCACACTCCAGTCCAAGTTAAATCAGTTTATTGAAGATTATATAAAAAGCAATTCAGCAAAAATAGTAAAAACATCAAAGTCTAAATGGGTGAAAATAGTCCACAAGATTTATGCTATGAGAGTAGTTTCAAAAACCCAGAACAACAGGGCATCCAAGCACAGGAATATAAAAGAATCAGGATACACGAGGCAGCATAAAATCTAATACAAAAATCCAGGAACAAGCCTTCAAACTTGAAAGCATGAAACATGAATGAACGAAGACATGGAACTAGAATTCCCTTGACTAGGAATTGGCAAGAGATGTTGCCTCAATTACCATCGTTGACCAGACTATTGGAAAATCCCTCTGGTCTCTCTGATATAGACATGAAATCATGCCCTTTTCCCTGACTACCTGATAACGGCTTCTTCTGTAACAAGGACTGTGGCCTTTGCAGAGTCTGGAGTTTACGAAAACTAAGCCTCCTATCTATCAGCTCATTATCCCCTCCACCTGGGATTTCATCCTTTGAACTCATTTCAACCTCTGACCGTGCTTCCCCAGAGAAAGACTTCTCAGCAGCATCTGGGCCCCTCTCTGGAATGTGGCCCTCACTAACTTCTGGAGACACAGACTGCTCAGTTTCAGGACTTAAAATCCCATGCGGGCTCGCAGGGCCAGAAATCCCATGATACACTTCCTCATTGACATTAGGGAAGGCACAATCATGGGCTGAACTACAACAACCAGTTGCATTAAGGAAAGTGGGGAGAGGGGCCGTACGATCCTATGTTCCTGCTGAGCAGGACTGGAGATAAAATTTAATTTTAAGAGTGCCAATCTCCTCTGTGTTCCTGTCTGATTCAAACTTCTCAGCTCCTTTTGTTGTCTAAAGAAAGAACTGGAAATAATTCTTTCATGCATCTCCAAAATCAGGCTCCAGAAGTTTAAAAATGGATGTAGAACTTCCCATTTCATTTTTAAAAAAAGCTAAAATCAAAACAAAGTACGGCTTCAAGGACCGGAGGAGTCGTGAAGTCAGCATCTTAGTTAACCACAAGCCCACTCTTAATAAGTATTCCAGAAGTTCTAATATATTAAGGGTTATGAGAAAAAAATATGTAACTGCTGTTTAAAAAGGGAATGACTCATCTCTGGGACAGGAAACGAAAAACCAGATGAATATTATTCTTAACCAAAACAGCTGAATTCAACATTCAATGTTCTGATGCTGGAAGCTAAAGTCGCATGGTTTCTTCCTGATTTCCCTGGATAATGATGACTGCTGCCAGGGACTTTCAGCGGAAGTACAAGTCTGTTTTGCTTGAAGCAACTATTTAAATTATATTCAAACAAAGTAATTGATTTTACAGCATTAACAAAGAAGCTTTTAAGCCATCTAAATTACTGCCAAGCAAGGGAGCAAAATACTAGTCTTTGGCAAATACTATGAGGTGCTTAACTCACAAGTAGAACACACACACATAAATATAAGGAAACATGGAAATGACGTAAAATGAGTTTTTAAAATTCTGTAACTAGTTTTGATACTGCAGGTCTAAGCAATTGACTTGCAAGTCCTTTCTGGTGTAAGGAGACAGAGAGTTTCATATATGCTGACGATCGTGCCATCACCGCTCAAGCAGGAAGCCTTGAAATTTATTTATTTTTTATTTATTTACAACTTTTATGCCCCGCCCTTCTCACCGAGGGGACTCAGGGCGGCTTACAAAAATTGGCAAAATTTAATGCCCAAAATGCAATCATAAAAACAGAACAATACATACAGAGCCATTAATAACATTGTTAAAAAACATTATAAAAACCTTTAAAATGTATATATAATTAATTGGTTGAAATGGTTGAACAGAAGCTCTCTGAAGCTTTAGGTGCTCTTACTGCCTATGACAGGGAAAACCAGATGATCCCTAATCCATCTAAAACATCACCTCAAGCTCTGAGGATCACCTGGGAAGGAATCCCACTGACAGCAAAATACTGCCAGAAGGGACAGAGAGTTTCATCTATGCTGACGATTGTGCCATCACCGCTCAAGCAGGGAGCTTTGAAATTGTTGGACAGAAGCTCTCCAAAGCTTTAGGTGCTCTTACTGCCTATTGCAGGGGAACCAGATGTTCCCTAATCCATCTAAAATGTAAACATGTGCTTTTCACCTTAGGAACAGATAAGGATCTTAAGCACTGGGGATGACCCGGGAAGGAATCCCACTGGAGCATTGCAGCACATCAAAATACTTGGACCGTGCCCTGACTTACAAAAAAGCTCTGCTTGACTATCAAGTGAAAAGTGGGTGCTAGAAATAACATCGTACGAAAGCTAACTGGCACAACCTGGGGATCACAACCAGACACAGTGAAGACATCTGCCCTTGCGCTTTGCCACTCTGCTGCTGAATACATCTCACCACATTAAAACAGTGGATGTGGTCCTCAATAAGACATGACACATTATCACAGGATGTCTATGCCCTACACCATTGGCGAAATTATAGTGTTTAGCCAGCATTGCACCACCTGATATCTTCCAGGAAGAAGCAACCAGTAATGAAAGGACCAAGGCAATGACATCTCCAGCCCATATTCTGCTTGGATACCAGCTAGCTTGCTAATGACTGAAATCAAGAAAATCAAGCTTCCTAAGATCTACAGAGATACTCGCAAAAACACCTCAGCAAGCGAGAGTCCAAAAGTGGCAGGCTAAAACCCGGAACCTCAATCCATGGCTGATACCGGATGAGAAACTCCTTCCTAGGGACACAGAAGAGGATGACTTGAAAGGTGCTGAAGAGACTGTGCATTGGCACCATGAGATGTAGAACCAATTTTAGGAAATGGAAGCACAAAGTGGAGCACAAAACATGTGAGTGCGGAGAAGAGCAAACCACAGATCACTGACTACAATGCAACCTAAGCCCAGCCACATGCACCATGGAGACACCAGAGACACTCCGTGACCAGCCATTTCAATAGAAATCTAGTATAATGCCAAGTTTTTAACCTCGTGTTTTTAAATGCATTAAACTGTATTTTCAATCCGCTTCTGACACGATAAATAAACAGCAATTATCCTGTATTCTGTGACAATTCAGATAGCCATTAAACTTATATTTTAGCATTCAAGATGGCAGAAGAAGCATACATGGGGGAAAAAAGATGGTCAACAAGGGCTCAGTGATCAGTTGACAATCTGCTGGTTAAATATAGACTTTCCAAATATAGGAAATCTATATTTAGAATATAGCATCCACGCCACCTTTATTATTGAGGAAGGGGAAGCTCTGACAATGTGACATTGCCAGTGGCAAGAAGGTAGTTGGATTGTTTTGAGGCTTGAGAGTCAAAACACCTAAGGCTAACTGTGCAGTTAATATATCTATATATATAAAAATATAGTGTGCATAATTAGGACCGAGTTAACAACAAAACCACTGGGCCAAATCACACCAAATTTGGCTACAAAATGGTGGGCGTTGGAGTCCAAAACACCTGGAGGCCCCAAGTTTGCCCAAATCTGTCCTAAACTGTTCATGAGAGTCACCTAGGGCTTCTCTCGAGCGATCCCTGAAATTTACACCACTTTCTTTCAGCTGTGTATGTATGTAAATGATGTAATTTCATCAGTGCTGCCCCCAAGTTATTGTTAAAAATAGCATAGGCATGATAGACCGGTGAAACGGATACGCTCAATGCAGTGAGGTAATGCAATAAATCAATGGCCTTTCTTGAGAAGCATAACACAAATGAGAGGGGGCGTTTTGCTTGTTTTCCTTTTGCTTGTTTCTAGAAAAACCAAAATGATGCTTATCCAAAATTTTAATGATAAAGGACTCTGGAAGAAACTACTGTTCTCTTTGCGAGGAGGCAGACAATGGGCACTTCTTCCACTCCTATACAGCTCAACAAGTCATTTTGCCACTCTCTACACCAATAATAATAATAATACTTTATTTATAACCCGCTTCCATCTTCCCGAGGGGACTCGGAGAGGTTCACATGGGGACTGAGCCCGATCAACAGATAAAACAATACAACAGTATATATTATTAAAACAATAGCCAGAGTTCAGACTCAAAACTTTGTCACAGCTTGCTGTTTTAATTTTTAAAAATTAATTATTGATTTTTAAATGTTTTAATGGGTCTTGTCCTAGGACTAATAAATAAATAAAACAGAAAGTATTGTTTAACTTGACTTCAGTGATTATTAGACCTTTGAATGCAATTTCATTTACAGGCAATGTGGGACAAAATGCAGTAAATAAACATGTGATAATAAAATGCTGCCAAATGACTGTATTTTAGATGCAATGTAATGTCTACTTTTGTATGTTTTTCAATGCATGTCTTACTTTTGACTATTTATGCTCATTGTAATGCTCCCCCTTCTTTTAATGCATCCTGAAGTAGGTCATACAAATATTTCTTGGCCAAAACATATTGGGCTATTTATTGTACAAAGCCTTTTTTCACACATGCTGAAACTCGTCCCTTTTTCACATCGAAGTCTTTCTGCCCGGCCAGATGTGAACATTCTTCTTCATCACCCTGATGTATTTTCAACTCACTGTACTCAACATCTGTCATAGTGAATGAGTCGTAACCTAAACCATACTTTATGTGTTCCTTCTTCTACTTCTTTCACTGTACCATATCTGGCTCTAGTATATGACTTATTTGATTCGCAGTTTTCCTTGTCTCTATATACTAAAGCCGCGGGAGGGGTTGCAGGTCATTTGACTGACTCAATGATGGTTTAGAATGCTCAGGTTTTTTTTAAAAAAAAGGATGACAGCTCTACTGACTTCTAACAGGCTCAAGGCTCAACTGACTTCTCTAAGCCAGTTGAGCCTTGTGCCTGATCGAAGTCAGTTGAGCCTTGAGTCAGCTTGAGTGTAGAAGTCTGTTAGAGCCAGTATATGAAGTTTTCTCACTCTAAGGCTTAAACACCAGAAATGTAACAGCTTTCATGAGATTTATGGGTGGGGACTCCATACAACGACATTTGATACTGTCTAGGATCACAACCTAACCGATAGTAGGGTATATCTGGAAAGGGATGATTGCTGGACACGTAGATATTTTGTTTCTATTTGATGGTTTTAGCAGACAAAGATGCAAGATAACAAGTTTGTTTACTAATAACTCCATGTATTTAAAGATACTGGCACATTTCTTGTGGGGGGCTAAACTTCAAAACGTTTAGAGTTTGTATCTTAAACTCATAAACTTGTAACAGTTTCTTCATAAACTATATTGCTTTATACAGCTCTCTTTAATAACAGTTTATTTTCAAAGAAAACACAAGCCTCAACAGTTTTAAAACTTCCTATACTGGCTTCAGCACTCTAACAGACTTCCACACTCAAGCTGACTCAAGGCTCAACACTGACTTCTAACAGGCTCAAAGCTCAACTGACTTCTAACAGGCTCAAGGCTCAACTGACTTCTAACAGGCTCAAGGCTCAACTGATTTCTAACAGGCTCAAGGCTCAACTGACTTCTAACAGGCTCAAGGCTGAACTGATTTCTAACAGGCTCAAGGCTCAACTGACTTAGAGAAGTCAGTTGAGCCTTGAGTCTGTTAGAAGTCAGTTGAGCTGTCATCCTTTTTTTTTAAAAAAAAACTGAATATTCTAAACCGTCACTGAGTCAGTCACATGACCTGCAGCCCCTCCCACTGTTTTAGAATATAGAAACAAGGAAAACGGCAAATCAAATAAGACATATACTTCAAGATATAAACTGACATTTTAATAAAACAGACAAACAACAAATAGAGGAGGCTTGAGAAGGTCGCTCTCTCCAACACTATTGGACACAACATCCTCACCTATTTTCAGGTTAGCCACTTGGTACAGAAAAATAATATATGAGGGAAGTCTTAGAGTTCGATGCATGTAAATGGCCCATCTACTTCACTTTGCAAAGGATGACATGTCTCTGTATTGCCATGATTTATTGAGCCTGGAAGCTATGTTTCTACATAAGTTGGTGGGTGAGAAGGAGGCCTATGTATCAGCATGTTGTTGTTCTACAGTCCCCGATTATAACATATTACTGAAAAAGCTCACTGAATGCAGGATCCATTCCAACATCTGGTTTAATGTACTTTATCCCACACTATGCGTTTGGAAAATATGCTGTGGTTGAAGACATCTGGTAAAGTTCTAAAGAAAAACACTCAGTGGACAGCGCAATACTCTTTGTTGCTCATGTTGCTCACTCAAGAACTAAGATTGGATGGTTTTGTTTTATCTTTGCAGTTAAGAGATATCGATTTCAGCTTCCTGCATTGCAATAAAGTAAAAGGGATACCCACAAATTCTAAATAGTTTACTATTTACTATTACAGTGAGCTGATTGTCTGTATAAGCAAGATCTCAGACGGGACTCTTTGTCATTCTAAACATCTGCAAACATGATTTTCAGATTAAGACACGAATTGTGTTTGGTGCATGTGGTCCCACAAGATGACCACTTTAATATTTTGGGGGAAATCAGCTAATTACCATGTACACAGATCAAAAGAAGCTGAATATCAGCATGAATGTAAGCCCAAAAATAATTTAGTATGGAGCGTAATTAACTTGTTTTGCTTGCAATCACGAATCAGCAAATGTAATGTTGATGCATCACATGTTATCGAAAAACCATAAGCCTCTATAATCAAAACAGTCTTTAAGGGTTTCCACAACAAAGTACCGTATGTACTCGAGTATAAGCCAGTCGGAATATAAGCCGAAGCACCTAATTTTACCACAAAAAACTGGGAAAACTTATTGACTCGAGTATAAGACGAGGGCGGGAAATGCAGCAGCTAGAGGTAAATTTCAAAAATAAAAATAGATACCAATAAAATTAAATTAATTGAGCCAACAGTAGGTTAAATGTTAAATATTTACATACAACTGTGATTTAAGATAAGACTGTCCAACTCTAATTACCGTATATACTCGAGTATAAGCCAGCCCGGACCCTCACCTGAGATAGTAGTGGCATTGCCCCATCCAGTGTAAACAGGAAAAATTGTGTGTGTCTAGGACCAATTTTAAATTATTTTAAAAACAGACACCAATATTTTTTCTCATTCTTTTTTTTAAAATAAAAGAAATATGAAGCAAAACCCGGAGATGTACCTTTGGAGTGTTTCCCTGAAGGCCTCTTGGGTAATGACTCCTCAATGGAATGTGCTGATGTGTGTAGTGCATTTTCTAAACTATTACCGATGTTGTTTACGGGGGTCTCGGATCTTGGCGCAACCTAAGGAGAGAGAAAAACCACAAGACACAAACCAGTCAGATTGATTCATTCAGGTCAAGCATATTTGAAAGTCCCATCTTGGATTATTTGAAGTAGTTTCCCTGTTCACAAGTTGCATTTGTAGGGTACGGACAGTTATCCTATGCTCTTAATAAGGATCAATGCAATACTGTACTCTTGAGGCATCCATATTAACAAAGAAAAAGTTCAGCTCCCACGTAACGCTGATCCATGGTTCAGTACTGCATTTTTTTTTATCGCGTCAGAAGCAAGTTGAGAACATACTGCTTCTGGTGTGAGAGAATTGGCCATCTATTTATTTATTTACAACATTTATATCCCGCCCTTCTCACCCCAAAGGGGACTCAGAGCGGGCTTACAAGTTATACGTACATTCAATATATTATATTATTAGCATAGCACAATATTAACATTATATATTACTACACTGTACTATACCACTATACTGCAATATTATTAGTAATATTACATGTAATATATAACTATTATATTGTATTAATAATATTGTATTACAATATTATGATCAATATTGTATGTACATACAATATATTATGTTTTTAGCATAGCACAATATTAGCATTATATATTACTACATCGTACTATACCACTATACTGCAATATTGTTAGTAATATTACATGTAATATATAATATATAATTATTATATTGTATTATTAGTAGTAATTATATTGTATTAAAATACAGTAGAGTCTCACTTATCCAAGACTCGCTTATCCAAGGTTCTGGCTTATCCAAGGCATTTTTATAGTCAGTGTTTTCAATATATCGTGATATTTTGGTGCTAAATTCATAAATACAGTAATTACAACATAACATTACAGCATATTGAACTACTTTTTCTGTCAAATTTGTTGTATAACATGATGTTTTGGTGCTTAATTTGTAAAATCATAACCTAATTTGATGTTTAATAGGCTTTTCCTTAATCCCTTCTTATTATCCAAGATATTCGCTTATCCAAGGTTCTGCCGGCCCGTTTAGCTTGGATACTCTACTGTATTATGAAAGATATTATATTGTTTTGGGGTTTTTTAGTATTATATATTACTATATTGTATGCAGAGACGTTGCCCAGGGGGACGCCCGGATGAGTTGCTGGGAGGCTTTGCTCATGTCCCCGCAAGCTAGAGCTGACGGACGGGAGCTCACCCCATCTCGTGGAATCAAACTGGAAACCTTCAGGTCAGCAACCCAACCTTCAGTTTGGCAGTTCTAAGCTGGCACAAGGGTTTAACCCTTGGCACCCTGGTATTGCATGTGAACCAAGCAAACGGGTGTAAATTGCAGCTTCAAATATGTATATATTATACAATACGTAAATTATAATTGTTCTATTTGTGTGTACTTTGTTTCTTCAAAAACCCGTCTTTTTTCTGAATACACTAAATCTTGCTCATTTGTAAACACCCCCAATTCAACTTGTATGCTGACTCACCCTAATCAGATACACATATAAACAAAAAGCTCCAAACAGTTCCAAGTCTACTATTTGAGAGAGCCAATATGGTTCTGGTAGGGGTTTGAATTGTCTAGCAGCATTGTTTTTGCCGAGCGCTATATTCACTGATGGAAGCGTATGACTCACATTCCCGAGGAGAAAATGTAGAAGAACACTTGTTTACAAGAAGTCTGGGAAAGCATTATCTGCAGGCTGAAGGGCATCATACCTCTCGCTTGTCCATAACCCTCAAGAACCACTTGTTGTCAGTTTCATAAGACTGGCAATGTCATCCCAGGCTATTCCCATTTTTTTTGGAATTACAGAATATATCTCCTGCCTAGATATCAATATTTTCGATGCTTTTAAACACATCAGATTTTTTTGTACTACATCTTGTGCTACCTGTTAACAGCTTTCCAATAAACTATGGCTTACCATCAGCTTGCACCCAAAAACAATGCAATCTCCCACATCTTTCTCACTGCAGAGATCTTCCATTCACCTTCCATAAACGCCATCAGATTCTCTATCTTTCGCTGTTTTGCAATGTATCCAAAACATTAACTACAAAAACACTGCTACTAAAAGGCAGACTGCATTGGATAATACAGAACACTGGATAAGCGAAAGTTGGATAAGTGAGACTCTACTGTATATGTAAAACAACAGCCTATAAAAACAATTACAACAATAAATAAACAAACATATTTAAAAACATTTGTCTAATACAGTTATGGCAGGCAACTCAACAAGATAGATAGGCATCTTAGCGCAACTCGATAAAAGTTAGCCTTCCTGTCATTACAGCTAAGTGTCTTCATCAAAAGCTTGCAGGAACAGGAAGGTCTTTAGCTGGTTTTTTTAAAGATGCCAGGGAAGGGGCTGTTTTAACCTCCTTGGGGAGGGAGTTCCAAAGATTTGGAGCTGTCACCAAGAAGGCCCTTCTCTCTTGTCACTGCCAGCCGCATTTGCAATGGTGGGAGCAACAAGAGGAGGGTCTCACTAGAAGATTTCAACATCTGGGCAGGTTGGTATGAGGAGATGTGGTCAGATAGGTAAGTAGGACCTGAACTCCTCAGGGCTTTAAAGGTCAAAACCAGCACCTTGAATCGGGCCCGGAAAGAAATTAACAGCCAGTGGAGATGCTTTAGCAGGAGGGAAGCATGTTCATAATCGGGCTGCAGATCTCTGAATTAACTGAAGTTTCTGGACACTCTTCAAGCGTAATATAAATATAATAATAATAATACTAAGCCGTCCTTGCCTGACGGAGGAGTATGGAAAGGCCATAGAAAGAAAGAAAGTGAAGACTTGGCTATGCGAGCAAGTGTTCAAAGAATAAATCTTGTTGGCTTCGACTCGGTCTGGACTAAGGTTTATGTACAAGGTTCTGTGAATGAATGGCTCAAGTATTTTGTATTGTTTTAAATGTTTTTAACTGCTTGTGTTTTATTCTTTTGTATGTTGTGTATTGGGATCGAATTCTGCCAGTTTTGTAAGCCGCCCTGAGTCCCTTTGAGTGAGAAGGGTGGGATAGAAATGATGGAAATGAATAAATAAATAATTTCCAGGGCCACCTTCCTTCCTACCCACCTTGTGGCAGCCAGGACACGTCCCCATGGAGCTGGCCGCGGGGGCACTGGGGCTCTTGCTGGTGCTGGCGACGATGTTCTGGATCTTGGTGAGCTCCTGCCTCAGGACCTGCTTCTGGTGGAAGCTGAAGGCCGGGTGGTTGGAGGCCATGGTGAAGAGCAGGAGGAACTCGTCCCCGGTGCGGCCCTCGTTGAGCTGCAGCCCGTAGTTGTGGATGACGGAGTCGATGTGGGTGAGGGTGCGGAAGAGGACACCGGCGGCCTCGCGGTGGGAGGAGCCCAGCAGGGCCAGCGAGACCAGCAGCTTGCTGCGCACCACCTCATCCGTCAGGTTGGTGAGGCTGCCCAGGTCGGCCGGGTTGTTGGCCTTGATCTCCGAGTCGCGCAGCGAGTGGTAGTCCTTGCGCGCCAGGTCCTCCAGGCAGGCGCCCAGGAAGCGCAGCTCCAGCGGGATGCACAGGTCCAGCAGGCCGCACAGGAACTCCACCCGCTGCGGGGACGGCAGCTCCGAGAACCAGCGGTACACGCTCTCCCTCTGCAGACGCGGGCAGCGCTTCTCCACCATGCTGGTGGCGGGCGGGCGCCCCCGGGGGCAGCAGGAACGGGCCCGTCCCCTGGTCGGAGCGCAACCGGGAGAGGAAGCAGGAGGAGAAGGGGAGCAGCGGGACTTCCAAGGAGGAGCAGACCCGGAAAGGGGTTACGAGGGCTTCACAGGAAGGAGCAGGAGAGCCTCGGGGAAGGGTTCGAAACAGCGGGACACCATCACCCCAGAGGAAAGAAGCGGGGGGCTAAAGAGGACGCAGCACCGCCACAGAACGAATGAGGGGGGGCACGTCCCCTGCAAGAGGGGTCCAAGAGAGGGGGGGTTAGAGGGGGAGGGCAAAGGGCGCTGGAGAAAGAGGGCTCACCAGGAGGGGGAGGGACAGAAAGTGGGACCCTAAACCGGAAGCGGGAGGGGTCCCTAATGAGGAAGGGGAGGGACAGGAAGTGGAGCCCTTAACAGGTGGGGAGGGGGTCCCAAACAAGAGGGGACAGGAAGTGGTACCCTAACCGGGATGGTGGGTCCCTAACTGGGGGGAGGGACAGGAAATGGGTCCCCAACCAGGAGGGGGACAGGAAGTAGGACCCTTAGTAGGAGGGGGAACAGGAAGTGGGCCCCTAACCAGAAGGGGGAGGGACAGGAAGTGGGACCCTTAACAGGAGTGACAGGAGGGAGGGGTCCCTAACCAGGAGGGGACAGGAAATGGGACCCTAACCAGGAGGGGAGGGGGCAGGAAGTGGGGCCCCAACCAGAAGGACAGGAAGTGGTACCCTAGCCAGGAGGGGGAGGGGTCCCTAATGAGGAGGGGGAGACAGGAAATGGGACCCTAAGCAGGAGGGGGATGGACAGAAGGGGGAGGGGAAAGGAAGTGGGGCCCTAACCCAAAGGGGGTTATGAGGGGGTCCCCAACTAGGAGGGGACAGGAAGTGGAGCCCTCAACAGGAAGGGGCGGGACAGGAAGTGGGGCCCTGTCCAGGGGTCCCTACTGAGGCGGGGGAGGGGCAGGAAGTGCGTCCCTGAGGCGGCGGGGCCCCTGCCTGGGCCTGCGCGTGTGGTGGGCCCCGTGGCCCCTTTTTCCCGAGGCCCGTCTGTGGCGGGAGAGAGAGAGAGAGAGCGGCGCTTCCCGGCCTGCCCTCAGGCCCAAGCACCATTCCCCGCCTCTCCTCCTGCTGCTGCTCACGGGGCGGCTGCTCCTGCTCGCGCTCCGGCTCCTCTCCGCCTCCGCCTCGCCCTCAGCCTCAGCCGGGCTCCCTCCATCGCCTGGCTCCTTTCCCCTCCTGGGTTCCAATCCGCCAAATAGTCCCGCTGGCGGAAGGACCCCGGCGGAGGGACGCGTCACCGCCGCCTCGCTCCCTTTCTTCCTATGGAGATTCCAGCGGCGGAGGGATCCCGCTTGGCGGCTCAGCCGGTGACGCGGCCCGGCCGGCGAGCACAGCGAGCGAGAGAGAGGAGAGAGATGGATGGATGCTGGCGCTTGACTGACTGGCTCCGCCCTCCGCAGGCCCCGCCCCTTCTTCCCCGCCGCGCGTCCCGATTGGTCAACGCTTCCCTTCCCTCCCGCCTCCCGCCTCCCATCCCCTTCGCCTTTGCTAAGCGTCCCAATAATGGACAGCCAGCCGCGGCTGTCAATCAAGAGGAGGGGGGAAAAACCCAAAAGGGGGCGTGGCGTTGAGAAAACAAAACGCGCTGGACCGTCTCGGGAAGGGAGGGGGGCGTTCGAGGAGAGCGCTGGTTGCCTAGCAACGGGGAGAGGAGAAGGCTGCCTGGACGAGGAAGGAGGGGAGGAGGTTAGCGTTGCTAGGCGACGGAAGGTAAGGGAGGGGTCGCTTAGCAACGCTTGGCAACGGGCCTAGTCGCTGAAGGGAGGCCAGGCAGGCCTGAAGATGGGAAGGGAAGCGCTGTGTTTTTCAATATTTGAGCCGTTTATTCTCACACTATTGTTATTTATTTAGTTATTTAATTATATTTAGCCTTTTATTATATGTATATTTATTATGTTTATCATATTATATTATTTGTATTTATCCTTTTATTCTCACACTATTATTATAACATGCACACATTATTATTATTATTATTATTATTATTATGCACTTTGAATTATTATTATTTTATTATTATTATTCAGATTCAAACTGCAGTATATGGCAGTGTATAATGGCAACATTCACACTAACCTCAAGTGGACCAGAGTTCTTTCTCCCACCCTGGACATCATTCCACAGGTGTATATATATAAACCAAACTTGCCTAGTTTCCAACAGATCTGACCTAGATTTGGGCGAAACATCAGGAGAGAATGCTTCTGGAACATGGCCATACCGCCTGGAAAACTCAAAGCAACCCATTATTATTATTATTTACAACCAAACTACATTATATGGCCATGTAGATGGCTGCACTATATGAGTCTAGGTTCATATTATTATTATTATTATTATTATTATTATTATTATTATTATTATTATTATTCATATCCAAACTACATTATATGGCAGTGTGGATTACTGTATTATATGGGTCTATACCATTATTATTATTATTATTATTATTATTATTATTATTATCATGCACATAGATATTTGTGTAGATATTTGCACTATATGGGTCTAATTTGATATTATTATTATTATTATTATTATTAGCACTAATTATTATTATGTATGCTGGAATTCAATTGACAGACCCAGTCTTTTAGACTCAGACTTGCCCATCTGTATTTTATAAGTGTTTTTATGAATGTCTGATGTAATTTAATAACTTTTTAATTGATTCACAATGCATTGTACACTTTTATATATGTGTTTTATTGTAAGCCTCCCTGAGTCCCCTATTGGGTGAAAAGGGTGGGATATAAATATTGTAATAAATAAATAATTATTATTATCATGCAGATTTCAAACTGCATTATATAACAGTGTGGATGGCTGCACTATATGTGTCTACACTCACATTATTATTATTGTTCAGATTCAAATTGCATTATATAACAGTGGATGGCTGCAGTATATGAGTCTACATTCACATTATTATTATATTATTATTCAAATTCAAACTGCATTATTTAACACTGTGGATGGCTGAACTATATGAGTTTACACTCACATTATTATTACTGTATTATTATTATTCATTATTATTTGCTGTACCAATGCTTTTGACACGAAATAAATAAATAAATTATTATTCAGATTCAAACAGTATTATATGGCAGTGTAGATTGCTGCACTGTATGAGTCTATGCGCACGTTATTATTATTATTATTATTAGGATTCAAACTACATTATATGGCAGTGTTGATTACTGTATTATATGGGTCTAAACCAATATTATTATCATGCAGATTCAAATTGCATTATATTGCCGTGTAGATAACTGCACTGTATGGGTGTAATCTGACATTTATTATTATTACCATGCAGATTTCAAACTACATTATATGACATTGTGTATTGCTGCATTATATGAGTCTACTACATTGACATTTTTATTATTATTTTATTATTATACAGATTCAAACTGCATTTATAGCAGTGTAGATGGCTGCACTATATGAGTCTACATGCTGACATTATAATAATAATAATAATAATTATTATTATTATTATTATTATTGTGTTGTTGAAGGCTTTCATGGCCGGGATCACAGGGTTGTTGTATGTCTTTCAGGCTGTGTGGCCATGTTCCAGAAGCATTCTCTCCTGACGTTTCGCCCACATCTATGGCAGGCATCCTCAGAGGATGCCTGCCATAGATGTGGGCGAAACGTCAGGAGAGAATGCTTCTGGAACATGGCCACACAGCCCGAAAGACATACAACAACCCTATAATTATTATTATTATTAAGATTCAAACTGCTTTATATGACAGTGTAGATAACCGATATATATGGGTCACTACACTGACATTATTATTATCTCACGTTTTATGTTCTTATGTTAAACAAGAAGTCTAAAGAGCTGAATGGCGTCTTGCACATCTAATAATAATAATAATAATAACTTTATTTTTATACCCCGCCTCTATCTCCCCAAAGGGGACTCAGGGCGGCTTACATGGGGCCAAGCCCGAATAAAAACAATAGCAATATAAAACAAAACAATAGAAAAAAAACATGCACAATTATAAAAAATTTAAACATTAGCCAGTAAAAACAAATGACAAGAGCTAATAAAAACATGGATTAAAATTGAGAGGTTGTAAAAGTAGACTGGGTAAGCATGTCTGCCATTGCCCTCTTGTGACTCTTTCATGGAAATGCTGCCAGTATTTTCTTCTTATTCTTCTTTTTTGTGCTCTCCATCAATAGTGTGGCAGCTGAGAACTCCAAATATATGCCCATGTTTGGAAGAAAACACGGCACCCAAAGCAAGCAAGGGCCTCTTAAATGCAAAAGTGACAGATAACATGCAGCGGCTTGGCTAAATTCAACCCAAATGCAACACCAGCCCATTGAAGATGGACGAGATGCGTGAATTTGGCAGGGAAAGAGGAAAAGGGAACTACGGCTGGATCTACACTGACACGTAATGCAGTTTGAAACTGCATTGAATGGCCAGTGTAGACTCATATTGTGCAGCACAATGCAATTAAACAGCATTATATGGGTCTACACTGACCATATAATACAGCTCCACACTGCTTTATCAAATATACTCATAACTGGAATCACTGATAAGTCTGCAAAATGATAGCAAATTTGGCTGGGAAAGACTTCATGACTGTGTTATTCTCATCAGTTAAATAATAATAATAATAATAATAATAATGATAATATTTAGAAAGTAAGGTCTTAGAGAGTATTTTCTATACAGAGTATCTCTTTCTATACAGAATGAACTTGTATAGAAAGCTGTCTATTATTATTATTATTATTATTATTATTATTATTATTATTATTATTATTATATTTATTTTCACTTCGCTTTATCTTCCCAAAGGAGACTCAAAGCGGCTTGACATAAAAGCATTAGTATATAATTTAAAAATATACAAAAATGCAAACATTAAGATAAAATTAAATACATACAGCACTTAAAAATCCACATGTATAGATATATAAACATAAAAAATTAAGCCATTTCATTTCTCCTCCTGTTTCCATGTTATTCTCTGTTGACTCCACATTTCCTCGTCTTCTGTTGTTGTTGTTGTTGTTGTTGTTGTTGTTATTGTTATTTCCTACCCACATCTCCAGTTTCAAGGAAGTGTACAACACAGTTAAAATACATAAATAAAAACATTAAACCTTTAAAGCTGTTCCATTTCCTCTACTGTTTCCACTTAACTCTTTGATGATGCCACATTCCCTTGTCTAATTATTATTATTATTATTAAGAATAATAATTTTGTTAGTAGTAGTAATAATAATAATAATACCTCCCCTCAAAACTTGACGAAGGGTACAACATAGTTAAAATATACAGCTAAAAACATGAAACCATTGAAACACACATATCAAATGGTTCAGGATGCATCCACACTGCAGAATGAATGCAGTTTAACACTACTGTACTTCAATGTGATGGAATCCTGGGAGTCGTAGTTTTGCAAGGTCTGTAACCTTTTCTTCCAAAGGTTAGTATACTGCAAATCCCAGGATTTAATCTCAGTGAGCTATGGCAGCTCAAGTGGTGCCAAACTGCATTAATTCTGCAGTGTAGAATGCAATCCATAGGGATGGCAGTATGCAGCAGTGCTTCGGAAAGAGTTGCATATCTTCTGTGTTGTTCTGTGTCTCCTTTTTGGAAAGAAGAAGCAGCGCATTAATAATAATAATAATAATAATAATAATAATAATAATAATAATAATAATTATTATTATTATTATTATTATTCTATGGTAGGTTTCTACCAGGCGCTGATCATAAAGTTGTTCTGGAGGATCTAGAAATGTTGGAGAAGTTATAGTTATATAGATGTGCAAAAAGAAAATTTGAAAATAAGTGTATTTCCTTTCTCTTTCCATGAGAGGGAGCCCAGGGTCTGGTTTCCCAGACCAGAAAGAGTGTTTCCTATATATAAAATTCCCATCCTTTAATCCGGAATAATTATCAGAATCCAACCAAGCATTAAGCACAAATTTTCATTGAACCGCCGCCAGTATCTGTTTACTATACTTTCTGATTGGAGAGAGTCTAGGCCAGAAATTACCTTTAAAAAGGAATGGCTCGACTTGCCTTTTAAATTAATGCAATTGTTCTGAGGTTTGTTCCCCTCCATCCACACTGTAGGATTAACGCAGTTCGATGCCACTTTAACCACCATGGCTCAGTGCTATGGGGTTCTGGGAATTGTAGTTTGGGGAGGCACCAGCACTCTTGGACCGTGTGATTAGATCGTGTGATTTTAATATTTAATATCCGGGCTGTGGCGCAGGCGGGAGAGCAAGCCAGCTGCAATTAACTGCAATGAATCTCTCTGACCAGGAGGTCATGAGTTCGAGGCCCGCTCGGAGCCTATGTTTGTTTGTCTTTGTTCTATGTTAAAAGGCATTGAATGTTTGCCTATATGTGTAATGTGATCCGCCCTGAGTCCCCATCGGGGTGAGAAAGAAGGGCGGAATATAAATGCTGTAAATAAATAAATAATCCAACATAAACGGGCTGGCAGAACGTTGGATAAGCGAATATCTTGGATAATAAGGAGAGATTAAGGTTATGATTTTACAAATAAAGCACCAAAACATCATGTTATACAACAAATTTGACAGAAAAAGTAGTTCAATACACAGCAATGCTACATTGTAATTACTGTATTTACGAATTTAGCACCAAAATATCAACGATGTATTGAAAACATTGACTACAAAAATGTGTTGGATAATCCAGAACGTTGGATAAGCGAATGTTGGATGAGTGAGACTCTACTGTATATTACGATGTTTTAATGCTTTGTTATAGTGTTTAAATGTTGCATACGCCTATGTTTAATGGTTTTAATGATTTTAATTTATAGTTATATGTCAGTGTCTACTTATTATGATTTTTTTTATTATATGTGTGTTGGCACTGAATTCTTGCCATTAATAAGTTGTAAACAAATATAAGTCCCCCCAGGGGTGAGAAAGGCGGTATATAAATATACTCAATAAATAAATAAATAAAAGTGTTGCTGAGTTGTTGTATGTTTTCTGGGCTGTATGGCCATGTTCCAAAAGTATTCCCTCCTGACGTTTCACCCACATCTTTGGCAGGCATCCTCAGAGGTTGTTGAGGATGCCTGCCATAGATGTGGGTGAAACGTCAGGAGAGAATGCTTCTGGAACATGGCCATACAGCCCGGAAAATAATAATAATAATAATAATAATAATAATAATAATAATAATAATAATAATAATAATAAAACTTTATTTATATACCGCCCTATCTCCCGGATGGGACTCAGGGCGGTTTACAGTCATAAAAGCAACACAAACATTACATAGCAACATAATACACATTATTAAACAAAGTAAAATAATACAATTATAACAATAAATCACACTTACATGACCAACAATCACAACAACACTGTGATTCTGGCCATGAAAGCCTTCGACAACACAAAAGTGATACTCTTGTAAAACTATAACTCCCAGGTTTCCATAGCAGTGAGCCAAGGCAGTTAAAGTGGGATCAAGCTGCATTCATTCTAAAGTATAGATGCGCCCCTAATATAAAGCAGTATTTTATGCTCCAAATTGCCGTATGCGCCACCGGATCTAATGCGCACCTCGATTTCCAAAATTTATAACCCGCCCTATCTCCCCGAGGGGACATAAGATGACCGTATGATGCAAATCTAATGCGCACCTTAATTTGGAAGAGGTTATTTAGCCAAAAAAAAGGTGAGCACTAGATTTGAGAAAGTAAGGTAACAGATACATGCAGCCATTCTGCCACGGCTCCCGTTCTCCCGATGAAGGGATCTGTGCCATACTCGGCTTCTTTATTTTTGGCCAGGATTGCGACTGCTCTAGACCTTCTGCTCGGGTTCCGTGCCGCAAGAACACTCTGTATGGATGAAAGCGAAAAGCTTCTGTTTGAGCGGCATCGGCTCCAGATGGAACGGCTACAAGATTTCGGCTCCAGACTCGAAAAGCCAGCTTCCAAACGGAGATGTTAACTCCTACAACTCCTAACCGCCAGTAGTAGGCTGTTAGGAATTGTGGGAGTTGGAGTCCAACAAGCAGTCAAAGAAGAAGAACATGCCCTGGCAGAATATGTCAAGCAAAGTGAAGAACCTGCTGTGATTGAAGTCAAAAATCAGAAACTCCTCAAAGCACAGCAGACAAAAAAAACAGTACAAGAAAGCCACACTACAAACTAGAGCTGACAGCTGGCACAACAAAACATTGCATGGAAAGTTCCTTGACAAGATAGAAGGAAAAGCTGATAAGGAGAAGACCTGGCTCTGGCTCACGAATGGGACCCTGAACAAGGAGACAGAAGGCCTGATCCTTGCAGCCCAGGAGCAAGACATCAGGACAAAGGCAATTCAGGCCAAGATCGAAAAATCAGCTGATGACCCAAAATGCAGACTGTGCAAGGAAACTGACGAAACCATGGATCATATCCTCAGCTGCTGTAAGAAAATCAGACAGACAGACTACAAACAGAGGCACAACCATGTGGCCCAAATGATTCATTGGAACTTATGCCTCAAGTACCACCTCCCAGCAGCAAAGAAGTGGGATCACAAACCTGCAAAAGTATTGGAAAACGAGCACGCAAAGATACTGTGGGACTTCCGAATTCAGACTGACAAAGGTCTGGAACACAACACACCAGACATCACAGTTGTGGAAAAGAAAAAGGTTTGGATCATTGATGTCGCCATCCCAGGTGACAGTCGCATTAACGAAAAACAACAGGAAAAACTCAGCCGCTATCAGGACCTCAAGATTGAACTTCAAAGACTCTGGCAGAAACCAGTGCATGTGGTCCTGGTGGTGATGGGCACACTGGGTCTCAGCCGGCATTTGGAAACAATAGACATTGACAAAATTACGATCTGCTAACTGCAAAACGCCACCCTACTTGGGATCTGCGTGCATCATCCGAAAATACATCACCCAGTCCTAGACACTTGGGAAGTGTTCGACTTGTGATTTTGTGATACGAAATCCAGCATATCTATCTTGTTTGCTGTGTCATAATATAATAATAATAATAATAATAATAATAATAATAATAATAATAATAATAATAATAATATCACACAGTCCTAGACACTTGGGAAGTATTCGACTTGTGATTTT
>NW_026943820.1:2612692-2652692 GCF_035594765.1 Anolis carolinensis
CTTCCCTGTAATTAGGATTTTATTTTTATTTTATTTTTATTGTATGAATGTAGGGGCATAGATGAGGGGTTGTGCTGCCAAGTTTAGTGTTTCTGGGATGTGTAATTTTTTTGTTTTGTCCTAGGCTGAAATTTTATTACCTATATATATATATATATATATATATATATCTGTAATTCTAAGGTGCATCCTATTTCTAGAGATGGTTATATTATTTATTATTTTATTTATTTGAGACATTTATATCCCGCCCTTCTCAGGGACTCAGGGTGGTTTACAAGTATATATACGTACAATATATTATATTATATGATATATAACGCAATGGAGACTGATAGAATCCAGTTCAATACACTTAAACTGCATTATCTCTGAAGGGGATGAGCCTACCTATCTAGATGAAGTAGATCGGCTGCTCTTATGGTGTAGGCACAATAACTTGGTTCTTAACATCAATAAGACCAAGGAGCTCATAGTGGACTATAGGAAGAGCAGCCCTTGGTCATGAATGGAGACCAAGTGGAGCGGGTGGCCAATTCCAAGTTACTGGGTGTTACTGTTAAGGAGGATCTGACCTGGGGCAGCATTCATATGGTGAAGAGAGCCTGAGATTCCTAAGAAATCCCCAAAGGCCATCAATCCACAAGAGAGAGAGAGAGAGAGAGAGAGAGAGAGAGAGAGAGATAGATGGATGGGTAGATAGATGGATGGATGGGTTGGGAGATAGAGAGATAGAGAGATGAACATAAAGGTCAATAGATAGGTGGGTGGATGGATTAGTAGGTAGAAAGGTTGATAGATAAATAGGTAGATGGATGGATAGGTAGGTAGATAGGTAGGTAGAGAGATAGACAGACATAAAGGTCAATAGATCGATAGTAGGTAGATAGATTAGTAGGTAGAAAGGTTGATAGATAAATAGATGGATGAATGGATGGGTAGATGGATGGATGGATGGATGGGTTGGGAGATAGAGAGATAGACATAAAGGTCAATAGATAGATCAATAGGTGGGTAGGTGGATTAGTAGCTAGGTAGAAAAGTTGATAGATAAATAGATGGATGGATGGATGGATACATAAATGGATAGGTTGGTAGGTAGGTAGAGAGATAGACATAAAGGTCAACAGATAGATCAATAGTAGGTGGATGGATTAGTAGATGGGTAGAAAGGTTGATAGATAAATAGGTAGATGGATGGATGGGTAGATGGATGGGTTGGGAGATAGAGAGATAGACATAAAGGTCAATAGATAGATCAATAGGTGGGTGGATGGATTAGTAGATAGGTAGAAAGGTTGATAGATAAATAGGTAGATGGATGGATGGATGGATACATGGATGGATAGGTAGGTAGGTAGGTAGGTAGGTAGATAGACAGACATAAAGGTCAATAGATAGTTTGATAGTAGATGGGTGGATTAGTAGATAGGAAGAACGGTTGATAGATAAATAGGTGGATGGATGCATGGATACATGGATAGGTTGGTAGGTAGGTAGAGAGATAGACAGACATAAAGGTCAATAGATTGATCTATAGGTGTATGGATGGATTAGTAGATATGTAGAAAGGTTGATAGATAAATAGGTAGATGGATGGATGGATGGATGGATGGATTGATAGGTTGGTAGGTAGGTAGAGAGATAGACAGACAAAGGTCAATAGATAGATCGATAGTAGATGGGTGGATTAGTAGATAGGTAGAAATTGTGATAAATAGATAGATGAATGGATGGATGGATACATGGGTGGATAGGTTGGTAGGTAGGTAGGTAGGTAGAGAGATAGACATAAGGGTCAATAGATAGATCAATAGTAGATGGGTGGATTAGTAGATAGGTAGAAAGGTTGATAGATAAATAGATAAATAGATAGGTAGAAGCTTGGATAAGCAAATATATTGGATAATAAGGAGGGGTTAAGGAAAAGCCTATTAAACATCAAATTAGGTTATGATTTTACAAATGAAGCACCAAAACATCATGTTATACAACAAATTTGACAGAAAAAGCAGTTCAATATACAGTAATGTTGTGTTGTAATTACTGTATTTACGAATTTAGCACCAAAATATCACGATATATTGAAAACATTGACTACAAAAATGGCTTGGATAATCCAGAAACTTGGATAAGCGAGGCTTGGATAAGTGAGACTCTACTGTAATATAATACTATATGTAAATTTAATTTGTAAGCCGCTCTGAGTCCCCTTCGGGGTGAGAAGGGTGGCATATAAATGTAGCAAACAAACAAATAAATAAATAATTAAAAGGATACATAAGCACATTTACATTGAAGAATGTGAGGGCTCACAGTGAAGGCTGTTCAGCAGTGGAACTCTCTGCCCCGGACTGTGGTGGAGGCTCCTTCTTTGGAGGCTTTGAAGCAGAGGCTGGATGGCCATCTGTCGGGGGTGCTTTGAATGCGATTTCCTGCTTCTTGGCAGAATGGGGTTGGACTGGATGGCCCATGAGGTCTCTTCCAACTCTACTATTCTATGATTCTATGATTCTATGAAGACGAAAATAACGATTTAATCAGAGTTGAACAGTCATATCTTAAATTACAGCTTGATGTAAAGATTCAAAAACATTTAAACTACTGATGACTCAATTAATGTAATTTTATTGGTATCTTGGCTTATACTGGAGTCAATGTTTTCCCAGTTTTTTTGTCTTAAAATTAGGTGCCTCGGCTTATATTCGGGATGGCTTATACTCGAGTATATACGGTAATACAGTTCCAACCACTTTAAATGCTGTGGCTGAAAGCTATGGCATCCTGGGGTTTGTAGTTTAACAAGGCCTTTAGCCCCACCAAACTACACATCCCAGGATTGCAGAGCATTGAGCATGGCAGTTAAAGCGGTCTCAAACGGCATCCGTCCCACAGTCTTCTTGCTGCCGTTGAGCCTCTCCCTGTCTATGTGGAGACTAATGCTATTTATATCTGGCTCAAGGAGATCAGATTTGCCGTAATTGGCAGGATAAACAGGCGCACTCTGTGCAAACCAAGTTAATGGGATACGTAGGCTGTCCGGCAGATGCTCCACCCAACGGCACGGCCACTTTGCTGGCAACCCGTCCGTTCAAGGCTCCACCTGTCCGTCTTCTTCCGTTCTTTGGGTCTCTTCCTCCGATTCATGCCGACGGCAATGCCTTCGTCAAGAGTTAAGTGCCAAGCATTTCCTAAAGCTCTTAGCAAAATGGCATTACAGCCAAACACGTGCGTGAATTTCTCTTTCCAGTTAACCCAGGTCCTGACCTTTATTGACCCGAGACTTCCAGCCCAGATACTCCTGGGAAAAGGAGTATCATTGTGTCATGATCTCCAATCTTTGACATCTTTGACAAAGAACAGATGCCAGCCATAAAACGGGCCAGCCATAAAACCTCAATTACCCTCTGGTATGTGAGAGCCCCTATATAAATGGGCCAAAGAGAAGGTTCTGGTATTCTGTACAATAAAGCCTGTTGGAATCTAACAGTGTGTGTCTTGGTGCTTTTTCTGGTGGAAGACTGACCCACAGCACAACTGGGAGAAGAGAACCCATAGACCACACAGCTGTGGATAAGCCTGTAGCCACGGGGGAAGTTTAGGAGTTCACACCACGCTTGAAATGTTTCAGGTAAAAAAAAAATCTGTTTTACTCATGAATTTTTATTGGTTAACCAAATCCCCTGCCAAGTCTATGAGAAGCAAAAATTAGACTCCCCCCAGAACCAAAAGCACTATCTCGACCAAGTTTTGATCACTTTGTGCTTCCCACTTACGTAACCATGAAACCAACAGGAAACTGAAAGTTACTTGGGAAGGCCAAGAGCTCGAACACTGTTTCCATCCTAAATATCTTGGTGTTGTAAAACCATTTATCTCAAAAAGGAGTTCTGGCGCAGGAGGCAATGAGACAGAAAAGCCAGTCTCGCAAGAGTACAAAAGCAAAGTTTATTTTCACCATAGCTATGAGAAGGCGGGACAGCCGTACACCCCAAAAGGTTTGTACTTGCATGTGGCGTAGTAAACAAAGAATATATATCTCGGCTTATCTAAACTTGACCAATTACTGAGGGTCTTCTTCACCTCCCTTTCTCTTTGGCACAGAGTGGTGTCTGTGATCTCACTTGTTTACTCGAACTAGCTTCTGTCCTTGGAACTTTCTGGAGAAAGGTACCAGCTCAAAGGGGAGGTGAAGAAGACCCTCAGTAATTGGTCAACTTTAGATAAGCCAATATATATATTCTTTGTTCTTCACCTCCCCATCTCTTTGGCACAGAGTGGTGTCTGTGATCTCACTTGTTTACTTGAACTAGCTTCTGTCCTTGGAACTTTCTGGAGAAAGGTACCAGCTCAAAGAGAAAAGGAGGTGAAGAAGGGACTTTGGCCTTGGTTCTAATGGCTTCCTCTTGGGCTGCCAGGATCAGGCCCTCCGTCTCATTTTTCAAAGTCCCATTTGTGAGCCACAGTCATGTTTTTTCTTTGTTGTTATTATTATTATTGACACAACGACATAGTCTGACGCAGCAAACAAGATAGACATGCTGGATTTCGTATCACAAAATCACAAGTCGAACACTTCCCAAGCGTCTAGGGCTGTGTGATGTATTATTATTATTATTATTATTATTATTATTATTATTATTATTATTATTATTACTGACACAAAGACACAGTTTGACGCGAGATAGATATGCTGGATTTCGTATCACAAAATCACAAGTCGAACACTTCCCAAGCGTTTAGGGCTGTGTGATGTATTTTCGGATGATGCGCGCAGATAGCAGCAGGGTGGCCTTTTGCAGTTGGCAGATCGTAATTTGGTCAATGTCTATCTGAGATCTTTTGGCACGGCACCCAGTGTGCCCATCACCACCAGGACCACCTGCACTGGTTTCTGCCAGAGTCTTTGAAGTTCAATCTTGAGGTCCTGAGAGCGGCTGAGTTTTTCCTGTTGTTTTTTGTCAATGCGACTGTCACCTGGGATGGCGACATCAATGATCCAGACCTTTTTCTTTTCCACAACTGTGATGTCTGGTGTGTTGTGTTCCAGAACTTTGTCAGTCTGGTTTCGGAAGTCCTACAGTATCTTTGCGTGCTCATTTTCCAAGACTTTTGCAGGTTTGTGATCCCACCAGTTCTTTGCTGCTGGGAGGTGGTACTTGAGGCATAAGTTCCAATGAATCATTTGGGCCACGTAGTTGTGCCTCTGTTTGTAGTCTGTCTGTGCGATTTCCTTACAACAGCTGAGATATGATCCATGGTTTCGTCGGTTTCCTTGCACAGTCTGCATTTTGGGTCATCAGCTGATTTGTAATGAGAGTGTGAATAATCCAAATTTGGTTGAGATTGTGCAGTTCTGCAGGGACTCATAGACTTGGCATGAGGATTTGGTTAAGCAGTTAAAATGCAAGGGTAAACCGGGGTTTCCTGTAAATTTTGTGGTTGTGGTTTGAACCCCTAAACCGCCCCTTTGGCTACAGGCTTGCTTCATGGGTCAGCAACTGTGTCTCCATGTATCCTTTGCATTGAAGGCCAGGCCGCAGACCAAAGGATGGGTGCAACCTCCCAACACGCTGGATTTGGTTAACCAGTTAAAGTGCATGAGTAAACCAGGGTGTTATTTAATTTTTGGGGATGGTATGAACCCCTAAACCGCCCCTTTGGCTACAGGCTTGCTTCATGAATATATTGCACAAGATTTCTCTAGCCTAAAATGATACATTTTAATATCTTGGGTTTATGGTTCCCGTCCCCTTGACCAGGTCATGTAAGTGTTATTTATTGCTATAATTGTATCATTTTACTTTGCTTAATCATGTGTTATTATGTTGCTATGTAATGTTTGTGTTGTTTTTATGACTGGAAACTGCCCTGAATTCCATCTGGGAGATAGGGCGGTATATAAATAAAGTTTTATTATTATTATTATATTATTATTATGGGGCAGCAACTGTGTCTCCATATATCCTTTGCATTGAAGGCCAGGCCACAGACCAAAGGATGGGCGCAACCTCCCAACTCGCTGGATTGGGTTGACCAGTTAAAGTGCATGAGTAAACCAGGGTTTTCGTTAATTTTTGGGGATGGTTTGAACCCCTAAACCAGGGATCCCCAAACTAAGGCCCGGGGGCCGGATGTGGCCCTCCAAGGTCATTGACCTGGCCCCCGCCCTCTGTTTTAGACTTAGGCTCACCCAAAGTCTGAAATGACTTGAAGGCACACAACAACAACAATCGTAATTAACTTGGGCATAAGCAGGCCCTCATTTCCCAATGAATTCCGGATAGGTTTACAGTATGTTGGTTAAAATTGTTTTTATTTTTAAATATTATATTGTTCTTTCATTTACTAGTATTGTGCTATGGTAATAATATGATATATTGTGTATACATATAATATTGATAATAATATTATAATGTAATACAATATAATATTTATTTATTTATTACAGCATTTCTACCCCGCCCTTCTCACTCAATAGGGGACTCAGGGCGGTTAATAATAATAATAATACAATATAATAATATGGTATAATATAACAATATTAATTATATATTATATATTAAATGTATAGTATAGTACCAGATAGTAATATATAATGCTAATATTGTGCTATGCTAATAACATAATATATTGTATGTACATACAACTTGTAAACCACTCTGAGTCCCCTTCGGGGTTAGAGAGGGTGGGGTATAAATGTAGTAAATAAATAAATAAGTAAATAAATGTTGGGGTTTTTTGTTTTTGGGGTTTTTTGCATTACAATAAGACATGTGCAGTGTGCATAGGGATTTGTTCGTTTTTTTTTTTCAAATGATAATTTGGCCCTTCAGCAATCTGAGGTACCATGAACCAGTCCTCCACTTAAAAAGTTTGAGGATCCCTGCCCTAAACCATCCCTTTGGCTACAGGCTTACTTCATGGGGCAGCAACCGTGTCTCCATGTATCCTTTGCATTGAAGGCCAGGCCACAGAGCAAAGGACGAGTGCAACCTCCCAACTCGCTGGATTTGGTTAACCAGTTGAAGTGCATGAGTAAACCAGGGTGCTATTTAATTTTTGGGGATGGTTTGAACCCCTAAACCGCCCCTTTGGCTACAGGCTTGCTTCATGGGGCAGCAACTGTGGCCCGGGCTGTGGCGCAGGCTGGTGAGCAGTCAGCTGCAGCCAGCTGCAACAAATCACTCTGACCAAGAGGTCATGAGTTCGAGGCCAGCTCGGAGCTGCGTTTGTCTCTGTCTTTGTTCTATATGTGTAATGTGATCCGCCCTGAGTCCCCTTCGGGGTGAGAAAGAAGGGCGGAATATAAATACTGTAAATAAATAAACAAACAAATTATGTCTCCATGTATCCTTTGCATTGAAGGCCAGGCCACAGAGCAAAGGACGAGCGCAACCTCCCAATTCACTGGATTTGGTTGACCAGTTAAAGTGCATGAGTAAACCAGGGTTTTCATTAATTTTGGGGGATGGTTTGAACCCCTAAACTGTTCCTATGGCTATAGGCTTGCTTCATGGGTCAGCAATTGTGTCTCCATGTATCATTTGCGTTGAAGGCCAGGCCACAGACCAAAGGATGGGCGCAACCTCCCAACTCACTGGATTTGGTTAACCAGTTTGTTTATTTATTTATTTCGTGTCAAAAGCATTGCATAATAAATAAGTTAAAAAGTGGTAAAATAAAGGAATCACAAACAGCTAAATAGTTTTGGACCAAAAGCGGTCACTGGATTTGGTTAACCAGGTATGCAGTGTATTGTTTTGTTATCTGTATGAAGAAATTAATAATAATAATAATAATAATAATAATAATAATAATAATAATAATAATAAACATTGAAGCATTATAAATAAAGAAAAACCACTTCAAGTGCATGAGTAAACCAGGGTTTTCGTTAATTTTTGGGGATGGTTTGAACCCCTAAACCGTCCCTTTGGCTACAGGCTTGCTTCAAGGGGCAGTAGTTGTGTCTCCATGTATCCTTTGCATTGAAGGCCAGGCCACAGACCAAAGGATGGGCGAAACCTCCCAACTTGCTGGATTTGGTTAACCAGTTGAAGTGCATGAGTAAACCAGGGTGTTATTTAATTTTGGGGGATGGTTTGAACCCCCCTTTTTTGTGTGTCAGGAGCAACCTGAGTTGCTTCTGGAGTGAGAGAACTGGCTGTCTGCAATGACATTGCCCAGGGGACACCCGGATATTTTGATGTTTTTCCATCCTTGTGGGAGATGGAAATGTCCCCGCATGGAGCTGGAGCTTGTAGAGGGAGCTCATCCACGCTCTCCCCGGGTGGGATTCGCACCTCGCAGCTTTCAGGTCAGCAACCCAACCTTCAAGTCACGAGGCTTTTATCCCCTAGGCCACCGGAGGCTCCTAGGTAATGAGTGTGAATGATCCAAATTTGGTTGAGATTGTGCAGTTGTGGAGGGACTCATAGACTTGGCATGAGGATTTGGTTAAGCAGTTAAAATGCATGGGTAAACCGGCTATAGGCTTACTTCATGGGGCAGCAACCTCCCAACTCGCTGGATTTGGTTGACCAGTTAAAGTGCATGAGTAAACCAGGGTTTTCGTTAATTTTGGGGATGGTTTGAACCCCTAAACCGCCCCTTTGGCTACAGGCTTGCTTCATGGGGCAGCAACTGTGGCCCGGGCTGTGGCTCAGGCTGGTGAGCAGTCAGCTGCAGCCAGCTGCAACAAATCACTCTGACCAAGAGGTCATGAGTTCGAGGCCAGCTCGGAGCTGCGTTTGTCTTTGTCTTTGTTCTATGTTAAGGCATTGAATGTTTGCCTTATATGTGTAATGTGATCTGCCCTGAGTCCCCTTCGGGGTGAGAAAGAAGGGCGGAATATAAATACTGTAAATAAATAAACAAATTATGTCTCCATGTATCCTTTGCATTGAAGGCCAGGCCACAGAGCAAAGGACGAGCGCAACCTCCCAATTCACTGGATTTGGTTGACCAGTTAAAGTGCATGAGTAAACCAGGGTTTTCGTTAATTTTGGGGGATGGTTTGAACTCCTAAACCACCCCATGGCTGTAGGCTTGCTTCATGGGGCAGCAACTGTGTCTCCATGTATCCTTTGCATTGAAGGCCAGGCCACAGACCAACTCGCTGGCCCGTAGAGATGCAAGTCAAGAGATTCCTGCAAGCTGAGATTCCTTTTTCCTCTTGTATTGCTGGGAGGAGGCCTGTTTGGGCGGATGCTTTGGCCTCCTGTCCTCCAAGGAGGCTGCGCTCTGAGCGGTGCCTTGCGCAGCTCCTGTGCCTTTAAATCCAAGGAGCTTGCGCTGAGACACACACATACACGCACATCGCACATCGAGGGAGGGAGGGAGGGAGGCAGAGAGCGAGAGCTTGAGAGAGAGAAGAGCTGGGATCTGTTCCTCTTCATGAGCAAGATTGACATCTTTTTTGGGGAAGCGAGCGAGCCGGGGGATGCCAAGGGGCTGCGTGCCACCCACCCACCCGGCTTGGAGCTACCACAACCCATCCATCCTCCTCTTGCATCTGTCTCCCTTTCCCAGCCGCAGAAGGGGCCCAGCCCTTCTCCAAGGAGCCCCAAGATGTGCACGGGGAGTGAGTGAGTGAGGCGTGAGTGAGTGAGTGAGTGGTCAAGGCCTTCGTGGGTTGTGGGGTGAGGGTGGGTTGGGGGTCCCGTCTCGGCCGCCGTGCATGTATGTGTGCCAAGGTGTGTAGGTGTGCGGCGGTGTGCCGTGCGATGGCGGTGAGAGGGAGCGAATGTGCGTGAGATCGAGACAGTCACAGGCACTGCATTGCTGCTGTTACAGGAATCTCCCCAGAAAACACACTCACACTCGCTCTCTCTCTTGCACACACATACGCAAAACCACCGTCAAGATGCTGCTCAGGATGGGACGCGTTGATGCATTTCACCACCATCCAAACAGCAGCAGGTGGAGGTCACCAAAGGGGATCCTCTGAGACCTTCCTTTGCTTTGGGTCTTCGGTCAGTCTCGGCTCCTAAGGATCCTTCTTTCTCCTTCTCCTTCTTCTTCTTCTCCGTTGGTCGATGCTTTCCAAGGAGGCCCCTTTGCACCCAAGAAGGCCCAATTGGCAGCTTTCCATCCCAGATACAGCAGGAAGGCGCAAAGAATGTGCAAAGACCAAGAATTGATTCAATTTTGGTGCATTGTTTAAGGTGGTGTGCTCTTTTCTCGGTTTTTCGGGGGATTTTTCGTGCTTTGCTATTTTTCTGCTTTTTTGATTTTTCACCTTTCCGAGCATTTTGCAATCCGAGTTACATGCATGTCCAGTGGGGGAAGGTTTAATTTTGATGATGGAGGGTCCTACTGTGGCGGCTGGGAGGACGGCAAGGCGCACGGCCACGGAATATGCACCGGCCCCAAGGGCCAAGGCGAGTACGCGGGCTCCTGGAGCCACGGATTTGAGGTGCTGGGGGTCTACACCTGGCCCAGCGGGAACACCTACCAGGGCACCTGGGCCCAGGGCAAGCGCCACGGCATCGGCCTGGAGAGCAAAGGCAAGTGGGTGTACAAAGGCGAGTGGACGCACGGATTTAAGGGGCGCTACGGGGTGCGCGAGTGCACCGGCAACGGGGCCAAGTACGAAGGCACCTGGAGCAACGGCCTGCAGGATGGCTACGGGACGGAGACCTACTCCGACGGAGGTAAGCCACACAAGTCTAGGCTTGGGCTAGAGGACTCCCCAAACCAAGGCCCACATGCGGCCCATCCAAGCCATTTATCCAGCCATGGCGGCGGTGGCTACCTACCTCACCTGGCGCACACCTTACAAAGCTTTGCTTGTTTATAACGGCATTTTAATTATTATTTAATTATTAATTAATTAATTATTAAGGGGTGCTTTGCCAGTGCTTTGGGTGCACAAAGGCAGAAGCGGGTTGGGCTAAATGGCCCAAGGGGTCTCTTCCAATCTTCTTTATTGTTGTTGTTATTATTATTTTATGACACAGCAAACAAGATGGATATGCTGGATATGCCTTCCAAAGCTTTGCTTGTTTATAACGGCATTTTAATTATTATTTAATTAATTATTAATTATTTATTAAGGGGTGCTTTGACAGTGCTTTGGGTGCACAAAGGCAGAAGGAGGTTGGACTAAATAGCCCAAGGGGTCTCTTCCAACCCTCTTTATTATTATTATTATTATTATTATTATTATTATTATTATTATTATTATTAACATTGAGGCTGGGTGGCCATCTGTCAGGGGTGCTTTGCTTGTGCTTTTGGTGCATAAAGGCAGAAGGAGGTTGGACTAAATGGCCCAAGGGGTCTCTTCCAACCCTCTTTATTATTATTATTATTATTATTATTATTATTATTATTATTAACATTGAGGCTGGGTGGCCATCTGTCAGGGGTGCTTTGCTTGTGCTTTTGGTGCATAAAGGTAGAAGGAGTTGGACTAAATGGCCCAAGGCCATTTATTATTTTTATTGTGATTATGATAATTATTAACATTGAGGCTGTATTTGTTCCCGTTTGTTTGTTTTTATTTCAAAATAAGAGATGTGAAGTGTGAATAGGAATTTGTTTATAGTTTTTTTCCTGAACGGTCTGAGGGACCGTGAACTGGCCTCCAGTTTAAAAAGTTTGGGGACCCTTTCTTGAGACATTCTTGAGACCTTTCTTGAGACTTAAAAACAATTTATTTATTTACCAGCTGGTATGACTCTGCTGGAAATCCGTTCCAAAAGTCCGAGCCCTGGACAATAAGAATTCTAGTTTTTTATACATCCCTCTGTTCCAAGCATGCGTCGTCAGCTCTACATCACAGGGATAACTTTAGACCCTCTCAACATATGGTACATACATCAGTTCCTTTTAAAGCACTCTTATATTTATTTTATTTATTTCCAATATTTATATCCCGCCCGTCTCACCCAAATGGACTCAGGGTGGCTTACAACACTGGCACAATGAGATGCCTTTACAAAATCTCCTAAATACCCATAGATGTGCATATACATAGTCTAAATACCTATAGATATGCATATACATAGTCTAAATACCTATAGATATGCATATACATAGTCTAAATACCTATAGATATGCATATACATAGTCTAAATACCTATAGATATGCATATACATACATAGCCTAAATATCTATAGATATGCATATACATACATAGCCTAAATACCTATAGATATGCATATACATACATAGCCTAAATACCTATAGATATGCATATACATAGCCTAAATACTATAGATATGCATATACATACATAGCCTAAATACTATAGATATGCATATACATACATAGCCTAAATACTATAGATATGCATATACATACATAGCCTAAATATCTATAGATATTCATATACATATATAGCCTAAATACCCATAGATGTGTATATACATAGTCTAAATACCTATAGATATGCATGCCCACACATATCCTAAATACCTATAGATAAGTATATCTAAATATTTAAATTAAATTCTCATAGATATGTATATACATACATACATAACAGAGCCTAAAGACCCATAGATGTATATATACATACATAGTCTAAATACCTATAGATATGCACATACATATATAGCCTAAATACCCATAGATGTGTATATACATAGTCTAAATACCTATAGATATGCATGCACACACATAGCCTAAATACCCATAGATAAGTATATCTAAATATTTAAATTAAATACTTATAGATGTACATATATACATACATACATACATACATACAGAGCCTAAAGACCCATAGATGTATATATACATACATAGCCTAAATACCTATAGATATGCACATACATATCTATGGGTATTTAGGCTATGTATGTACATAAATATCTATAGTTATTTAGGCTATGTATGTATATACATATCTATGGGTATTTAGACTGTGTATGTATATGCATATCTATAGGTATTTAGACTATGTATGTATATATACATCTATGGATCTTTAGGCTCTGTTTGTATGTATGTATGTATATACATATCTATGAGAATTTAATTTAAATATTTAGATATACTTATCTATGGGTATTTAGGCTATGTGTGTGCATGCATATCTATAGGTATTTAGACTATGTATGTATATGCATATCTATAGGTATTTAGGCTATGTATGTATATGCATATCTATAGGTATTTAGGCTATGTATGTATATGCATATCTATAGGTATTTAGGCTATTTATGTATGTATGTATATACATATCTATGAGTATTTAGTATAAATATGTGTGTTGTATGTGTATGTGTGTTGTATGTATATCTATAGGTATTTAGGCTATGTATGTATATGCATATCTATAGGTATTTAGGCTATGTATGTATATGCATATCTATAGGTATTTAGGCTATATATGTATATGCATATCTATAGGTATTTAGGCTATGTATGTATGTATATACATATCTATGAGTATTTAGTATAAATATTCAGATACAGTATGTGTGTTGTATGTATATGCATATCTATAGGTATTTAGGCTATGTATGTATGTATATACATATCTATGAGTATTTAGTATAAATATTCAGATACAGTATGTATGTATGTGTGTGTGTATATATATATGTATTTAGTCTCTGTATGGCTAGATAGATAGACCATGTATGTTTACACATATCTATGGGTATATTTAGACTATGCATGTCTAGGGCTTGGCTGTTAGGAATTGTGGGAGTTGCAGTCCAAACACCTGGAGGGCTGAAGTGGTCCTATGCCTGGTGTAGATGCACTCATAGATGGGAAGAAGAAGACGATAACAAGGGAGATCAGGTGGAATGTGATTGATTTCCATAGCAAACTAAGGCATATGTATCTGTCTGCTGCAGAAAGGCAGAATATTTTGATGCCAAAAATCCACCCCGAGGCTCAGTCAGTCTGGACGTTCAGTGTCTTGCATCCAACGGTGATCCAGGCCTTGTGTGTTTGCTGCCTTGCTGTCCGTGTCGGCATCCATAATCCATTGCCTGCCGTGGATCACCTGACTGCCTTGTCGGTCGGGTCATTTCGGAAAGGAAAGCAGGAATCATAGAGTCATAGAAGCCACGCTCTGTCTGTCTGTCGCAAGGCCGCCTTAGACTTGTAGCATCAGCAACAACTGGGTTATGGTTGCATGGTGACGATTGAGACTCAGTCCCCACCCAGGCACTTTTGGAACCTTCTGCCTGATTAAAGCACATTGCAAATGTTCTTCTTTCCCATACAATTCTATTGCTGAGCTCGATGCCTTTGGAACTGATTGTCATCCATGGAGGGTTCTTCAGTGTGAGGTTTGCTTGCTTCCTTGCATTCAGGATAAGCCTTGCCTTATCCTGGGCCTCCTTGCAAGATCCCTGCAGCTAGATCCAAACATACGATTTTAAGGCTCGGGAGATGCATCCAAAGCATGCCCGTCCACATATATCATTCCCCTCCCTCTTAAATATAAGATTAAATGTATAGGGCCTTTGTCTTTGAGCAGATGCATACAATTTTTCAAAACAAGAAGGGGAAGGCAAAAGAGGTGGATGGGGGAAACATAGCACTCCTTTCCTAAAATCTTGGAATTAATATAGAATGTATGGATGTCCGCCGTCAAGTTGCCTGTCATTGTATGGTGGTGTTATGAATGTCATAGTGTTTTCTTAGGGAAGGAATGCTGTTTTCTTCTGAAATAGAATCTATGACACCTGGTTATTGATTGGCACCTGGTATTTAGGCTCTATATATGTGTGTGTACGTGTGTGTGTGTGTGTGTGTGTGTGTGTGTGTGTGTGTGTGAATACTCAAGTATAAGCCTAGTTTTTTCAGCCCTTTTTTAAGACTGAAAAAGCCTCCCTCGGCTTATACTCGGGTGAGGGTTCTGATTGGCTTATATTTGGGTCAGCTTATACTCGAGAATATATGGTACATTTATTATTTTTCTCTATTATTATTGGTATTACTACATTTATTATTTTTCTCTATTATTGTTGCTACTTTTACATTTATTTTACTCTATTTTTATTATTATTAATAATACAGTATTTGGGTCAGTTTATACTCAAGAATATATGGTACATTTATTATTTTTCTCTATTATTATTGGTATTACTACATTTATTATTTTTCTCTATTATTGTTGCTACTATTACATTTATTTTACTCTATTTTTTTTATTATTATTATTATTAATAATACATTTATTATTTCACTCTGATCTTATTATTATTATTGCATTTATTATTTTATTCTATTTATTATTACATGTATTATTTTCCTGTATTTATTATTATTATTATTATTATTATTATTATTACATATATTATTTTACTCTATTATTATTAAAAGGATACATAAGCACATTGACATTGAAGAAGATGAGAATAATGATTTAATCATAGTTGGACAGTCTTATCTTAAATTTGAGCTTTATGTAAATACTCAAAAACATTTAACCTACTGATGCCTCAATTAATGTAATTGGTATTGGTATCTATTTTTATTTCTGAAATTTTCCGCTCTCGGCTTATACTGGAGTCAATGTTTTCCCAGTTTTTTTGTGGTAAAATTAGGTGCCTTGACTTATATTCGGGTCGGCTTATACTCAAGTATATACGGTATTTAGACTATGTATATATGTGTGTGTGTGTATCGTTATTTAGGCTGTGTATGTATATACATATCTATGGGTATTCAGGCCAGGTATATGCATATCTATAGGAATTTAGGTCTTGTATGCATATACATATCTATAGGTATTTAGGCTATGTATATACATATACAAAAGTATGATATTTAGGCTGTGTATGTATATACATATCTATGGGTATTCAGGCTAGGTATATGCATATCTATAGGAATTTAGGTCTTGTATGCATATACATATCTATAGGTATTTAGGCTATGTATATACATATACATCTGTATGATATTTAGGCTGTGTATGTATATACATATCTATGGGTATTTAGGCTCTGCATGTTTGTGTTTGTGTGTATATATATATATACTGTATATGGATATTAAGGCTATGTGTGTATGCACATACATATCAATGGGTATTTGGCTCTGTGTGTATGTATATACATATCTATGGGTATTTAGACTATGTAAATACACATCTATAGGTATTTGGCTCTGTATGTATGTATAGACCTATGAATATTTAGACTATGGGTATTTAGGCTGTGAATTTTTTTAGGTGCTGTTTATGTTTCATTCTATTTTAATGTTTGTATATTTTGAATTGTATACGAATGCTTTAACATCAAGCCACTTTGGGTCCCCTCAGCGAGATAAAGCGGAGTATAAATACATATAATAATAATAATAATAATAATAATAATAATAATAATAATAATAATAATAACTACTACTACTACTACTACTACGGCTTGCGGGAATCGGGCCCCTGAGTCGCCCTAATCCCTCCCCCCCCCCCGGGGTTATTAGCCGCATCACTTCCTCCTGATGCATGACAATTGCCTGCCACATGCTCTTCCGTGAAAAATCATCCATCCTATAAGCAGATCGCTCCTTTAAAATAGCCAGTTTAGGGAAGCTTATGTGTGCTTTAGAGCCAAATCTCCCGCTTCCTGAGAAGGGAAAGAGGCCAGCGAGAGACCACGGTTCATCTCGCCATCTGTCCCTATATACTGCTCTAGCATTTATCTATCTATCCATCCATCCATCCATCCCATCATCTATCCCATTTATCCCATCTACCCATCTATATATCCCATCATCAATCCCATCTATCCCATCTATTCCATGTATCCCATGTATCCCATCTATCCATATACTAATCTATCCCATCATCCGTCTCATCATCTACCCCATCTATCCATCTATCCCATCTATCCCATCATCTATCCATCTATTCCATGTATCCCATGTATCCATCTATCCATCTACACATCTATCCCATCATCTATCCATCTATCCCATCATCTTTCCCATCTATTTATCTATCTATCTATCTATCTATCTATCTATCTATCTATCTATCTATCTATCCCATCTACCCCATCTGTTCCATGTATCTCATCTATCCCATCTATCCATCTATCCCATCTATCCATCTATCCCATCTATCCATCTATCCCATCATCTATCCATCTATTCCATGTATCCCATGTATCCATCTATCCATCTACACATCTATCCCATCATCTATCCATCTATCCCATCATCTTTCCCATCTATCTATCTATCTATCTATCTATCTATCTATCTATCTATCTATCCCATCTACCCCATCTGTTCCATGTATCTCATCTATCCCATCTATCCATCTATCCCATCTATTCCATGTATCCCATGTATCCCATCTATCCATATACTAATCTCCCATCATCTGTCTCATCATCTACCCCATCTGTTCCATGTATCTCATCTATCCCATCTATCCCATCTATTCCATGTATCCCATGTATCCCATGTATCCATCTATCCATCTACACATCTATCCCATCATCTATCCATCTATCCCATCATCTTTCCCATCCATCTATCTATCCATCCATCCATCCATCCATCCATCCATCCATCTATCTATCTATCTATCTATCTATCTATCTATCTATCTATCCCATCTACCCCATCTGTTCCATGTATCTCATCTATCCCATCTATCCCATCTATCCATCTACACATCTATCCCATCATCTATCCATCTATCCCATCATCTTTCCCATCTATCTATCTATCTATCTATCTATCTATCTATCTATCTATCTATCTATCTATCTATCTATCCCATCTACCCCATCTATTCCATGTATCCCATCTATCCATCTATCCATCCATCCACCCATTCTGGCATCTGTCTGTCTGTCTATATGTCTGTCTATCTATCTATCTATCTATCTATCTATCTATCTATCTATCTATCTATCTATCCATCTATCCATCCATCTATCTATCCATCAATCCATCCCATCATCTATCCCATTTATCTCATCTATCAATCTATCCCATCATCGTTCCCATCTTTCCATCTATCCCATCATCTATCCCATCATCTATTCCATCTATCCCATCTATTCATCTATCCATCTATCCCATCTATCCGTCTATCCATCCATCCACCCATCAACCCATTCTGGCATTTGTCTGTCTGTCTGTTTATATGTCTGTCTGTCTATCTAGCTATCCATCCATCTATCTATCCATCAATCCATCCCTTCATCTATCCCATTTAGCCCATCTATCCATCTATCACATCATCTATCCCATCTATTCCATCTATCCCATCTATTCATCTATCCATCTATCCCATCTATCCATCTATCCATCCATCCACCCATCAACCTATTCTGGCATCTGTCTGTCTGTCTATCTAGCTATCTATCTAGCTATTTATCGAGCTATCCAGCCATCTATCTATCCATCAATCCATCTCATCATCTATCCCATTAATCCCATCTATCCAATCTACCCCATCTATCCATCTATCCCATCATCTATCCATCTATTCCATGTATCCCATGTATCCATCTATCCATCTACACATCTATCCCATCATCTATCCATCTATCCCATCATCTTTCCCATCTATCTATCTATCTATCTATCTATCTATCTATCTATCTATCTATCCCATCTACCCCATCTATTCCATGTATCCCATCTATCCGTCTATCCATCTATCCACCCATTCTGGCATCTGTCTGTCTGTCTATATGTCTGTCTGTCTATCTATCTATCTATCTATCTATCTATCTATCTATCTATCTATCTATCCATCTATCCATCCATCTATCTATCCATCAATCCATCCCATCATCTATCCCATTTATCTCATCTATCCATCTATCCCATCATCTATCCCATCATCTATTCCATCTATCCCATCTATTCATCTATCCATCTATCCCATCTATCCGTCTATCCATCCATCCACCCATCAACCCATTCTGGCATCTGTCTGTCTGTCTGTTTATATGTCTGTCTATCTATCTAGCTATCCATCCATCTATCTATCCATCAATCCATCCCTTCATCTATCCCATTTAGCCCATCTATCCATCTATCACATCATCTATCCCATCTATTCCATGTATCCCATCTATTCATCTATCCATCTATCCCATCTATCCATCTATCCATCCATCCACCCATCAACCTATTCTGGCATCTGTCTGTCTGTCTGTCTGTCTGTCTGTCTGTCTATCTATCTAGCTATTTATCGAGCTATCCATCCATCTATCTATCCATCAATCCATCTCATCATCTATCCCATTAATCCCATCTATCCAATCTACCCATCTATCCATCTGTCCCATCATCTATCCCATCTATCCATGTATCCCATCTATCTCATCTATCCCATCCATCCATCCACCCACCCTTCCACCCATTCTAGCATCTGTCTGTCTGTCTATCTTTCTATTTGTTATTAGATATGTCCAATGTATTGTTGAAGGCTTTCATGGCTGGAATCATCGGGCTGTATGGCCACGTTCCAGAAGCATTCTATCCTGACGTTTCACACACATCTGCCGTCAACAATACATTGAACAGGGAGAAACTGTTCCAAGATACAAGGAAATTGGAAAAACTAAGGACTTTCTTTCTACGCTGCAGAGAATATAAACTCCCCTTGCCTAGTTTCCAACAGACCTCACAGCCTCTGAGGATGCCTGGGCAAAACGTCAGGAGAGAATGCTTCCAGAACATGGCCAGACAGCCTGATAGATCCACGGCAACCCAAATCATATATGATTTATCTTATTTTTAGTTATCGAATCCCATCATAGTCGTCTTCTTTTGGTTTTTCACAAAGTCTACAAAAGGTTTCGTTCCTTCTTGTAGTTTCTGCGATTCCTATACTTAAAAGTGCAGAAGGATCGAAATGCTCAGATGTGTAAGGCAATGGCCGTGAAAGCAATAGGGAGAGACGAAGGAAGAAGAACTAGATGGGGAATGTTCATTTCTAGGGATCCGGGAGGGAAATGAATCGCCATTCTCTTAAAAACATAGCCTCTGAGCATTTCATGTGTCCCAGCAATCTCTATTTTAGCAGCTTTATATTTGGAAATTCAAGCGGAGCCAGCCAAACAATACCAGAAAGGCAGGATGGTGCTGGAAATAACCAAGTTAATATCTAGCAATACAGGGAGCATCTGCACCAGTGATGGCCAGCCTATGACACGCGTGTCAGCACTGACACGCCTAGCCATTTTTGCTGACACGCTGCCGCATGCAGATTGATTAGATGACTAATGTCTTTTGTGGCCAAAGTTGATTTAGTCCAGTGGTTTTGTTGTTTACTCCATGGGAATTATGCACATTACATTTATATATATATATCTATATATATAAAAGAGTGATGGAATCCTGGCAACCACCAAAACAACAAAACTAAACACCCCATAACCTCGAAAATTGACAACACAACCCATCATCCACGCCTCTAGGTTGATACAACAAAAAGAAAAGAAAAATAAAGTCCTAATTAGAGGGAGAGGAATAATTGTTTTTATCCAATTGCTGCCAGTTAGAAGGCTAAGCTCCGCCCACTTGGTCTCCTAGCAACCTACTTAGCCCAGGGGACAGGCACAAGAGTTTGGAGACACCCCTAAGGGCCATCCAGCCCAACCCTTTCTACTATACAGCAGGACACAATCCAAGCATTCACAACACATGCACAACGTATAAATACTATACAATACTACACAGGGACATAGACCCCCTCTACTCTCACCACTTTCACAGTACACAAACAACCAAATGCATACTCAACATAAAGACAACCATACAACAGACATTCAATACCACCACTACCTCAACAATTTCTCACCAACACCACCAGACAACGCCACAGCAACGCGTGGCCGGGCACAGCTAGTATGTGTGTATGTATGTATGTGTGTATATATATATATATATATATATATATATATATATATATATATATATGTATGTATGTAATGAAATTTCGGCCTAGGACAAAACAACAAAACTACACATCCCAGAAACGCTAAACTTGCCAGCACAACCCCTCATCCATGCCTCTACGTTCATACAACAAAAAGGAAAGAAAAATAAAGTCTTAATTAGAGGGAGAGGAATAATTGTTTTTATCCAATTGCTGCCAGTTAGAAGGATAAGCTTCGCCCACTTGGTCTTCTAGCAACCCACTCAGTCCAGGGGACAAGCAGAGTTAGGCCTCACTTAGGCCTCTTCCACACTGCCTTTAAAATACAGATTATCTGATTTTAACTGGATTATATGGCAGTGTAGACTCAATGGACTTAATGTCAGGGGAAGACCTTTACCTTAACTACCACCAATTCCTCAATACTTTATTTCCCATACCACCAGACTTCGCCACAGCAATGCGTGGCCGGGCACAGCTAGTATATATATATATATAAAATCATTCTATTATTATTCTATTATTATTGTAGTATATTATTATATTATTGCTATTATATTATTATTATATTATTCATTATTCATGACTACATTGAAACTACAATAGAGAGAAATCAGCGTGGAAACTGCAAGAGGTACCATAGATGGTTGTACATGGAAATAAGGGTAGTAAACAGTTTTTGATTTATTAAATACAGTTATATATTACCATTATACATTTTTGTTATTTAAACTATATATATTGTGAAATTATGGTTCTTTTCTCGAAGTGACACACCACCCAAGTCATGCTAGGTTTTTTGGTGAATTTTGACACACCGAGCGCAAAAGGTTGCCCATCATTGATCTACACTGTTGAATTAATACAGTTTGGCACCACCTTAGCTGCCTAAGGTCTTGCGAAGCTATGTCTCCCAGGATCCCATAGCAGTCGGCCGTGGCGGCTAAAGTGGTGTCAAACTGCATTCATTCCAGTGTGTAGATGCCAAAGGAAAAACACCCCTTTGTTCCTTTCTCAATAAACACTCTGGGTTTCAGGACCTTGGAGAGCAATTGCAAGCTTGAGCTGAACTAGTTTGCAAGGCTGCAGTTGAGTAAACTGTTCCTTGTTGCTGTTCGACTTCCATTGATCTTTTTGCATCTCACTTCCTTCCCCAAAAATGAGGAAAAAAATTCAGGATGCAGGTCCATAGATATTGTGTATTATGTTTCTGTTTATTCTATTGTAATTATGTTGTCAGGCTTTGCCCCATGTAAGCCAGGGAGATGGTGCCGGGATATAAATAATGTTATTATTATTATTGTATGACACAGCAAACAAGATAGACATGCTGGATTTCATTTCACAAAATCACAAGTCGAACACTTCCCAAGTGTATTATTATTACAGTAGAGTCTCACTTATCCAAGCCCCGCTTATCCAAGCTTTTGGATAATCCAAGCCATTTTTGTAGTCAATGTTTTCAATACATCGTGATATTTTGGTGCTAAATTCGTAAATACAGTAATTACAACATAACATTACTGCATATTGAACTACCTTTTCTGTCAATTTTGTTGTATAATATGATGTTTTGGTGCTTAATTTGTAAAATCATAACCTAATTTGATGTTTAATAGGCTTTTCCTTAATAATGTCCTTATTATCCAAGATATTTGCTTATCCAAGCTTCTGCTGGCCCGTTTAGCTTGGATAAGTGAGACTCTACTGTATTATTATTATTATTATTTTATTGTATGACACAGCAAACAAGATAGATCTGCTGGATTTCGTATCACAAAATCACAAGTCGAACACTTCCCAAGTGTCTAAGACTGTGTGATGTATTATTATTATTATTATTATTATTATTATGACACAGCAAACAAGATAGATATGCTGGATTTCATTTCACAAAATCTCGGACTGTGTGATGTGTTTTCGGATGATGTGTGCAGATCCCAGTCAGGTGGCCTTTTGCAGTTGGCAGATCGTGATTTTGTCAACGTCTATTGTTTCCAAGTGCCGGCTGAGATCTTTTGGCACGGCACCCAGTGTGCCCATCACCACCGGGACCACCTGCACTGGTTTCTGCCAGAGTCTTTGCAGTTCAATCTTGAGGTCCTGATAGCGGCTGAGTTTTTCCTGTTGTTTTTCGTCAATGCGACTGTCACCTGGGATGGCGACATCCATGATCCAAACCTTTTTCTTTTCCACAACTGTGATGTCTGGTGTGTTGTGTTCCAGAACTTTGTCAGTCTGGATTTGGAAGTCCCACAGTATCTTTGCCTGCTCATTCTCCAAGACTTTTGCAGGTTTGTGATCCCACCAGTTCTTTGCTGCTGGGAGGTGGTCCTTGAGGCATAAGTTCCAATGAATCATTTGGGCCACATAGTTGTGCCTCTGTTTGTAGTTTGTCTGTGCAATTTTCTTACAGCAGCTGAGGAGATGATCCATGGTTTCGTTGGCTTCCTTGCACAGTCTGCATTTTGGGTCATCAGCTGATTTTTCGATCTTGGCCTAAATTGCCTTTGTTCTGATGTCTTGCTCCTGGGCTGCAAGGATCAGGCCTTTTGTCTTCTTCTTCAGGGTCCCATTCGTGAGCCAGAGCCAGGTCTTTTATTATTATTATTATTATTATTATTATTATTATTATTATTATTATTAATTGCCTTTGTTCTGATGTCTTGCTCCTGGGCTGCAAGGATCAGGCCTTTTGTCTCCTTCTTCAGGGTCCCATTCGTGAGCCAGAGCCAGGTCTTCTCCTGATCAGCTTCTTCTTCTTCTTCTTCTTCTTCTTATTATTATTATTATTATTATTATTATTATTATTATTATTATTGGGGCCTCTGGTGGCGCAGTGTGTTAAAGCACTGAGGTGCTGAACTTGCGGACCAGAAGGTTGCTGGTTCGAATCCGGGGAGCGGAATGAGCTCCCGCTGTTACCCCCAGCTTCTGCCAACCTAGCTGTTCGAAAACATGCAAATGTGGGTAGATGAATAGGTACTGCTTCCATGATGAGACATCTCCCTGGAGTTTTAGGTTTAAAACAGAAGGAGACCCTTAGAAATGTTGGGAGACCACCAACGAGGAGGGACTTGTGTCCTACCGTCATTCATTCCCTGGAACTGCTGCTGCTGCTGATGTTGTGATGAATGAACAGCAAGCGGATCTCTTTCCTGCCCTCTGGTTCTCCTCCCCGGCTGAGTCCGCATTCGCCTTGGGAGACGGATCTCAGGAGGATCTGTGCTCAGCGTCTGTTCAGCTCTCCAGGCAGTCTGCTCCCAATATTGCCATAGATACAGCTCTCGGCGCCTCGCCTGCTTTAATCTGGAAGAACACTTCTCTAGAAATCTTTAGGTCCTCTAGTGCAAATCTATGGATGTTGACCATAGGAATCCTCTTGAGGACCTAGAGGTACCTCGATCGGTGTTCTATCTAGTTCCTCCAATGCAATTGTATGGTTAACTTCTCTAGAACGTTGGCCATAGGGTTCCTCTTGAAGACCCAGAGGTACATCTATCGGTGTTTTATCTAGTTCCTCCAATGCAATTGTATGGTTAACCTCTCTAGAACGTTGGCCATAGGGTTCCTTTTGAAGACCCAGAGGTACATCTATCGGTGTTTTATCTAGTTCCTCCAATGCAATTGTATGGTTAACCTCTCTAGAACGTTGGCCATAGGGTTCCTCTTGAAGACCCAGAGGTACCTCCAATAGTGTTCTATCTAGTTCCTCCAATGCAATTGTATGGTTAACTTCTCTAGAACGTTGGCCATAGGGTTCCTCTTGAGGCCCCAGAGGTACATCGATTGGTGTTCTATCTCATTTCTCCAATGCAACTGTATGGTTAATTTCTCTAGGACATTGGCCATAGGGTTTCTCTTAAAGACCCAGAGGTACTTCGATCGGTGTTCTATCTAGTTCCTCCAATGCAATTGTATGGTTAACTTCTCTAGAACGTTGGCCATAGGGTTCCTCTTGAGGCCCCAGAGGTACATCGATTGGTGTTCTATCTCATTTCTCCAATGCAACTGTATGGTTAACTTCTCTAGAACGTTGGCCATAGGGTTCCTCTTGAAGACCCAGAGGTACATCTATCGGTGTTCTATCTAGTTCCTCAAATGCAATTGTATGGTTAACCTCTCTAGAACATTGGCCATAGGGTTCCTTTTGAAGACCCAGAGGTACATCTATCGGTGTTTTATCTAGTTCCTCCAATGCAATTGTATGGTTAACCTCTCTAGAACGTTGGCCATAGGGTTCCTCTTGAAGACCCAGAGGTACCTCCAATAGTGTTCTATCTAGTTCCTCCAATGCAATTGTATGGTTAACTTCTCTAGAACGTTGGCCATAGGGTTCCTCTTGAGGCCCCAGAGGTACATCGATTGGTGTTCTATCTCATTTCTCCAATGCAACTGTATGGTTAATTTCTCTAGGACATTGGCCATAGGGTTTCTCTTAAAGACCCAGAGGTACTTCGATCGGTGTTCTATCTAGTTCCTCCAATGCAATTGTATGGTTAACCTCTCTAGAACATTGGCCATAGGGTTCCTTTTGAAGACCCAGAGGTACATCTATCGGTGTTCTATCTAGTTCCTCCAATGCAATTGTATGGTTAACCTCTCTAGAACGTTGGCCATAGGGTTCCTCTTGAAGACCCAGAGGTACATCTATCGGTGTTTTATCTAGTTCCTCCAATGCAATTGTATGGTTAACCTCTCTAGAACGTTGGCCATAGGGTTCCTCTTGAAGACCCAGAGGTCCCTCCAATAGTGTTCTATCTAGTTCCTCCAATGCAATTGTATGGTTAACTTCTCTAGAACGTTGGCCATAGGGTTGCTCTTGAGGCTCCAGAGGTACATCGATTGGTGTTCTATCTAGTTCCTCCAATGCAATTGTATGGTTAACTTCTCTAGGACATTGACCATAGGGTTGCTCTTGAAGACCTAGAGGTACATCGATTGGTGTTCCATCTAGTTCCTCCAGTGCAATTGTATGGTTAACTTCTCTATTATTTTGACCATAGGGTTCCTCTTGAGGACCTAGAGATACCTCAAACGGTGTTCCATCTAGTTCCTCCAATGCAATTGTATGGTTAACTTCTCTAGAACGTTGACCATAGGGTTTCTACCAGCTGTTAGGAATTGTGAGAGTTGAAGTCCAAAACACCTGGAGGGAGGGCCAAAGTTGTCCCATGCCTGCCCTTATAGCCCTGATCTACACAGTAGAATAGATGCACCCTAAAGTGAGTGCAAGGCTTAGGTCTGTGCAAAGGTTTTCTCTTGGCTTCCCTGCCAAGGCCTGAGTCTCTTCCAAAGTGGCCACTTGGCCTGGCAAAAGGAGTCCTGCGCTTTGCATCCTCCGCTGGAGAGAGAGAAGCCAATGCAGCAGTTTCTCCAACTCGAAAGCCGTTCCAACATCGAAATCCAGGTCGATGCTCTGGTGCAGTGGCGCTTTCCCCTCCCTGCTCCTCTGTTCAAGAAACCAAGCATCGAAGCATCGCTCCTTTCCTTCTGTAGCTCCATCCCTCCATCCTTACTCCAGAAACTTTGCTTTTTCCCCTGTGTGTCCATCCATCCGTCCATCCATCCATCCGTCCATCCATCTATCTATGATGTCCCTCTCACAAAGAGAAAGTTTGTGCAGTTTAATAAACTTTTCCCATGTTTTGATGATAGAACCAATTAGGAAATGACACTGATAACCCAGGAACAAAAATCAAGTTACATAGTGTAATATACTATAACAATATAATAATAATAATAATAATAATAATAATAATAATAATAATAATAATAATGTATAATATTATAATATAACTAGCTGTGCCCGGCTACGTGTTGCTGTGGCATAGTCTGCTGGTTTTGAAAAAAAATTAATGAGGAAGTGGCGGTATTTAATATATGTTATATGTCATGAAATATATTATGTGTGGGTATGAATGAGTTGAATGGAAGGAAGGAAGGAATGAGAGCTACATTTTGGAGACACCATTCAAAAATATTAAGGCCTGCAATGACTAACTACCTGCTTGCTGAACTGTAATTAAAAGTTGCTAATGAGAGCTGAAATACTTGAACTGCCTGGTAAATTGTGTGTGTGGTTTTTTTAGTGAAGTGCATACCTTGGATGTGTTTGGTGGCATTTGGTCCAGTGGTTTTGTTGTTAACTCGGTCCTAATTATGCACAGAACATTTACATGTATATATAGATGTGATGCAGGATGATATTCCTCCCGTAAAGAGAAAGTTTGTGCAGTTCAATAAACTTTTCCCATGTTTTGGTGATAGAACCAACTCTATAATAACCCAGGAACAACAGTCGAGTTATGTAGCGTAATATAGATACACAGCTTTGGTACAGTGGCGTTAAATATATCTGTTGTATTTCAAATACATTTTCCTGGAAGTCACACCGAACGAGCGATAAAACTGTATGCTTCCTTTATTGGAGGACAATAACCCTCCTGACCCATTGCTCTTCCCGCGTGGGTCGATCCCTCTCGCATGAGATCCAGAAAGTTGACTGACTCCACTATGAGTCGCGGCCCTCCTCCCGCTGCTTCTCATCCTAATCCGTAATCTTTCCCTGTGCTAATCCTATAAATACTCCATTAATCCTATCTGTCTAGTTCCGTCTCTGTCACCCTCCTTTATTGTTACGTGCAGAGGGCCCGGGAGGGAGGGCGGGTCGAGAAAGAAATCAAAAGCAGACTTTCCCCTTTGCAATACTTCGTAGGACTTGATGCCGCTGCTACCGTACCTTTTGCTCTTCCACCTGAAGACAGGTGTGCAGACGTTGCTGGCGAATAGGAAATGGACAGTATCCACAGGTTCTCAACCTGTGGGTTCCCAGCTGTTAGGATTTCTGGGAGTTGAAGGCCAAAACATCTGGGCATCCACAGGTTGAGAACTACTGGAAAAGAGTCTCAAAACTTTCATATGTTTTAAAGTATATACTACAGAGCAGAGGCAATGCAATACATACATACCACTGACCTCTTCTGGACCAACACAGAACTACTTAAAGAGTTTCTGGCTCTTAGCAATCAGTGTAGATCAGGCATGAGCCAACTTGGGCCCTCCAGGTGTTTTGGACTGCAACTCCCACCATTCCTAACAGCCGGTAGGCTGTTAGGAATGGTGGGAGTTGCAGTCCAAAACACCTGGAGGGCCCAAGTTGGCCCATGCCCGGTGTAAGAAAAGGTAAAAGTTTCCCCTGACGTTAAGTCCAGTTGTGTCCGACTCTGGGGGTTGGTGCTCATCTCCATTTCGAAGCCGAAGAGCCGGCGTTGTCTGTAGACACCTCCAAGGTTATGTGGCCACTGGCATGACTGCATGGAGCACCGTTACCTCCCCGCCAGAGCAGTACCTGTTGATCTACTCACATTTGCATGTTTTCAAACTGCTAGGTTGGCCGAAGCTGGGGCTAACAGCGGGCGCTCACCCCGCCCCCCCAGAATCAAACCACGAACATAGACATGAATCCATAGGCATGAAAACAAGAACCTTTCCAAGCCAAAACTATTTCAGGAACATCGGCAACTTGAGAGCTAAACATGAACTTGAAACCAGGTCTTAATTTAAGCTCAAACCTGACCAAGAGCCCATAAAGTCATTCCTTCTGCACCTGGGTTTTTATCCTAGGGCTTTGGATATGAAGAGACCAGGAAACCAGCTCTTAATTTAAGCTCAGACCTGACCAAGAGCCCATAAAGTCATTCCTTCTGCACCTGGGTTTTTATCCTAGAGCTGTGGCTATGTTGAACTCTATGGTTTCACACTGATGTGGCAGTGGGGGCTGTGCGGTGGGATGGGTGTGTTGTTTTGCAGGGTGTGTGGGGAAATGCATGTCATTTCATTGTTAAATAGCACAATTGTTGTGACTCAGCTGGAGTCTCAGAGTGACTCTGATGGGGATTTTGGGATTCAGGTTCTAGGTGTTCAAGATGATGGGATTCAGGTTCAAGATGGCTCTGATGGGAATTATGGGATTCAGGTTCAGAGTGTCCCTGCTGCGAGAGATGAGGAGCAGGGAGGCATTCCCACGGTAGGGAATGGTATTGATGATACTGGAGATGATATTGAGGAGAGCCAGCTGCAAATTAACTCGGGAAGGGAGGACAACTCCCAGTTAGATATGCAGACAGGCTGCTGTTAACAAGCTGTCTGGCCTTGATGAAACGGAATCTCTAGATCGAGCTGGCCATTTGGAATTTGGGGTTCGCAGGAGTGTTAGAATAACAAACAAGAAAGAGGTCAGAGGCCAGAGAAATGCATTCATGCTATTAAAAGGGTGTGCTGAGAGAGAAATCTTTGACAAAAGCAACGTCTCGTTTGATTCAAGAAGCAAGCTCTTGCTTTCCCAGATTATCTTGCAGCTTTGTGTATTCAAGTTCATGGGACTTTGTCATGCATTAATGGAACCTTGTTTGATGCCTAATGTTTTCTTGGATTATTCTTTATAGCCTTGGTTTTGCAACAATCTTTTGGAACTTTACTTTGCTTTTTAAGAACTATTTATTTCCTATTTCCTAATAAACTACAAAAGACTTCAAGCTGTGTGCAGCCTGGTGTATTTAGCAAGGTGAAGCTCACCTGAGGTGCGACAACAATGACAAATAAAACTATTCTCTTCCATTCTATTCTGTTCTGTTCTATTGTTCTCCACGGTTTGTGCCCGCCTAACTCTCTCTCCTTGCTCTCTGCCCGCAGGGACCTACCAGGGCCAGTGGGCGGGCGGCATGCGCCAGGGCTACGGCGTGCGGCAGAGCGTCCCGTACGGCATGGCCGCGGTCATCCGCTCTCCGCTGAGGACCTCCATCAACTCCCTGCGCAGCGAACACACCAACGGCTCGGCGCTGCACCCGGACTCTTCCCCCGCGGTGGGCGGGAGCCCGGCCGTCTCCCGGGGCGGCTTCGTCCTGATGGCGCACAGCGACGCCGAGATCCTCAAGAACAAGAAGAAGGGCCTCTTCCGCCGGTCCCTGCTGAGCGGGCTCAAGCTGCGCAAGTCCGAGTCCAAGAGCTCTCTGGCCAGCCAGCGGAGCAAGCAGAGCTCCTTCCGCAGCGAGGCCGGCATGAGCACGGTCAGCTCCACGGCCAGCGACATCAACTCCACCGTCAGCCTGGGCGAGGGCGAGGCCGAGCTCTCTGTGGTCGAGGACGACATCGACGCCACCACCACCGAGGTCTACGTGGGCGAGTGGAAGAACGACAAGCGGTCGGGCTTCGGGGTCAGCCAGCGCTCGGACGGGCTCAAGTACGAAGGCGAGTGGGCCAACAACAAGCGCCACGGCTACGGCTGCATGACCTTCCCCGACGGCACCAAGGAGGAGGGCAAGTACAAGCAGAACATCCTGGTCAGCGGCAAGAGGAAGAATCTCATCCCCTTGCGGGCCAGCAAGATCCGCGAGAAGGTGGACCGCGCCGTGGAGGCCGCCGAGCGGGCCGCCACCATCGCCAAGCAGAAAGCCGAGATCGCGGCATCCAGGTAAGGCTTCCGTCCACAAATCGGCAAGAAGGACGCGGTGTCTTGATGCTTACGGAGCCCAGTGGTCATTGGGGTTGTGTTGTCGAAGGCTTGCTGCGAGTCTTTCGGGCTGTGAGGCCATGTCAGCATTCTCTCCAGACATTTTGCCTGCATCTGTGGCTAGTTGCATCCTCCAAGGCTTGTTCAGAGGTCTGTGGGAATGAGGCAAGTAGGGTGTATATATAATACTAGCTGTGCCCGGCCATGCGTTGCTGTGGCGAAGTATGGTGGTATGGGAAATAAAGTATTGAGGAATTGGTGGTAGTTAAAGTAAAGGGTAAAGGTTTTCTCCTGACATTAAGTCCAGTTGTGTCCGACTGCACACTGAAGTGGATTATATGGCAGTGTGGAGTCAAGATAATCCAGTTCAAAGCGGATAATATAAGATTATAAATGGGTTATATAGCTGTGTGGAAGGGCCTTGAGTCTACACTGTTAAAATCATATAATCTGTATTTTATAGGCAGTGTGGAAGAGGCCTAAGTGAGGCCTAACTCTGCCTGTCCCCTGGGCTGAGTGGGTTGCTAGGAGACCAAGTGGGCGGAGCTTAGCCTTCTAACTGGCAGCAATTGGATAAAAACAATTATTCCTCTCCCTCTAATTAGGACTTTATTTTTCTTTTCTTTTTGTTGTGGGAACGTAGAGGCATGGATGAGGGGTTGTGCTGCCAAGTTTAGTGTTTCTGGGATGTGTAGTTTTGTTGTTTTGTCCTAGGCCGAAATTTCATTACTCTTTTATATATATAGATACAGTAGAGTCTCAGTACAAAATGTTAAACTCTGCGAAAGGGTTGCCTTAGGGTTGCCTTGAGCCTGAAATGACTTGAAGGCATGACAACAACAGCAACATATAGTCCTGTCCCAACAACAACAACTTACAGTCTAAGTTGTTCTTAACGTTTAGGTGGAATCTTTTTTCCTTACGATTTCAGCTGAGCTCTCCAAGGTGCTGAATCTCTGTTGCGGCCTGGGCTTCAGCACCTTGGACAGCTCCTTGGTGTTGAAACTGGAAAACTGCATCCCCGAAACAATAGGTAACTCTGGTTTGATTCTGCTCTGTTCTGGCCCCTGAAAATCCCCAGAAGTGATATGTAAACACCACGAGATCCTTGTGCCGTTTCATCCGCTTCTCTTGAATGGAAGTAGTGAAGGAGAAAGCAAGGAAGAGAACAAGCCGTGTCTCAGAATGGAAGCCTGTTTTGTTTTCCGGAACCGCCTCCGGTGCGGAGAGCCTCTTCTGCTATTGTCAAAAGCTTCTTGCTGGTCTTTGATGTCTTTCTCGGTGGAGAAAAAGGAGTGGGTTGTAGCAGGGAGGGAGGGAGAGCCACTTAAGGGACAACATCCTGCGCATGAGCCACGTCCCTAAATACACACATAATGTGTTTTCTGGTTGGCTTTCCACCAAGTCGCTCTGAGCATGGCCTGAGTGCCTTCCCTCCGTCGCTCAGCACTTGTCTGATGGTGCTTTCAGCATACATCGCGTAGTAGCTAAGTGCACATGCTCTGCAATCTGCACATGCTCAGTAATGTAGTTGATGCTTGTCACCTTTGGTGGGTTACAGTCAGACCCTTGGAGCCACAGCAGCATCCATGATGCAGTCAAGCTTCCATAGTTTGCTGGAGATGATGATGATGATGATGATGATGATGATGATGATGATGATGATGATGATGATATTGGGTGCCATGCCAAAAGATCTCAGCCGGCATTTGGAAACAATAGACATTGACAAAATTACGATCTGCCAACTGCAAAAGGTCACCCTACTGGAATCTGCACACATCATCCGAAAATACATCACACTGTCCTAGACACTTGGGAAGTGTTCGACTTGAGATTTTGTGATACGAAATCCAGCATATCTGTCTTGTTTGCTGTGTCATAATAAAATAATAATAATAATAATAATAATAATAATAATAATAATAATAATAACAACAACAGGGTAAAGGTAAAGGTTCTCCCCTGACGTTAAGTCCAGTCATGTCTGACTCTGGGGGTTGGTGCTCATCTCCATTTCTAAGCTGAAGAGCCGGCGTTGTCTGTAGACACCTCCAAGGTCATGTGGCTGGCATGACTGCATGGGGCGCCCTTACCTTCCTGCCAGAGCGGTACCTATTGATCTACTCACATTGGCATGTTTTCGAACTGCTAGGTTGGCGGGAGCTGCAGCTAACAGCGAGCGCTCAAGCTGCTCCCGGGATTTGAACCTGGGACCTTTTGGTCTGCAAGTTCAGCAGCTCAGCGCTTTAACGCACTTCGCCACTGGGGCTCCAATAATAATAATAGTAATAATAATAATAATAATAGACATTGACAAAATCACGATCTGCCAACTGCAAAAGGCCACCCGACTGGGATCTGCTCGCATCATCCAAAAATACATCACACAGTCCTAGACGCTTGGGAAGTGTTCGACTTGTGATTTTGTGATACGAAATCCAGCAGATCTATCTTGTTTGCTGTGTCATAATAAAATAATAATAATAATAATAATAATAATAATAATAATAATAATAATAATAACAACAACAACAAGGTAAAGGTAAAGATTTTCCCCTGACTTTAAGTCCAGTCGTGTCCGACTCTGGGGTTGGTGCTCATCTCCATTTCTAAGCCAAAGAGCCGGCGTTGTCCTTAGACACCTCCAAGGTAATGTGGCCACTGGCAGGACTGCATGGAGCACCGTTTCCTTCTCACCAGAGCAGTAACTATTGATCTACTCATATTGGCATGTTTTCAAACTGCTAGGTTGGCAGAAGCTGGAGCTGACAGAGGGATATAAAGGGATATAAAGCGTTTTGGCGACGATGCACAGCTGCGGGAAGGGTGACCAGCTGGTTGAGGACGCAAGCGTCAGAGTTTTGTGCGGAAGGAGTTGCCAAGCTCATTCATCGCTATGATAAGTGCCTAGATTTGAATGGCGACTATGTTGGCGGGCAACTCTTTCCCCACAAAACTCTGCCGCTTGCGTCCTCAACGCAGCATTTTGGTGATGGTGCACAGCTGCGGGAAGGGGTGACTGGCTGGTTGAGGACGCAAGTGGCAAAGTTTTGTGGGGAAGCAGTTGCCAAGCTCATTCACCGCTATGATAAGTGCCTAGATTTGAATGGCGACTACGTTGAGAAGTGGTATTCGGGTGTGACTTTCAACTGCATATGGTAAATGTTTTCTCCTATACTTTTTGAGGACACAAGCGGCAGAGTTTGGTGGGGAAAGAGTTGCCAAGCTCATTCCTCGCTATGATAAGTGCCTAGATTTGAATGGCGACTATGTTGAGAAGTGATATTCGGGTGTGACTTTCAAATATTTTCTCCTAGACTTTGTTCATTTTTAATTCCAAAACGTAATCTACTTTCTGGATAGCCCTCGTACAGCTCCTATGGTTTCCTACCATTGAGCCACGACAGTTAAAGTGGTGCCAAAATGCATTAATGCTGCAGTGTAGCTGAGTCTTTGGCGCTTCTTCGCCTTCTAAGGTGGGTTTTGAAAATAACACACAAGACCACAACAACAGGGCCAGATGGACGCCGGCAGCATCATCCTCGGCACGGCAGGGAAGCGAGACAGGAAGGAGAAGGAGAGGAAGATGCCGGTGATTCACTCTTGGCACGGAACGGCTTTTTCCAAGAAGGAAGGCGGCGGTGTGTTTTATGAGCGAGAAAAGATAGGCAATATATATATTCCATATATACTCGAGTATAAGCTGACCCGGATATAAGCCGAGGCACCTCATTTTGCCACCAAAAACTGAGAAAACGTATTGACACGAGTATAAGCCGAGTGTGGGAAATGCACACAACAATAACAACAACAAATACCTTCACTCTCCTCCGTCGCAGCAAATATTCACCTGATTTCTGTATCAAAACCTTGGGAGCTTTTGCAAAGCACTGCAATAATAATAATAATAATAATAATAATAATAATAATAATAATAATAGAATAATTATAAGTTGGCAGAATATGTAAAGCAAAGTGAAGAACCTGCTTTGATTGAAGTCAAAAATCAGAAACTCCTCACAGCACAGCAGACAAAGAATCAGTACAAGAAAACTGCACTACAAACTAGAGCTGAAAAGAAAAGAAAAGAAAAGAAAAGAAAAAGGGTTGGATCATGAATGTATTTTTATCCTTTACAATTTTATCTTGTAAATTGCCTAGAGCATCATGGATGGAGGGCGATTAATAAGTAATTAAATGATTATGATGATGATGATGATCATTGATGTTGCCATCCCAGGTGACAGTCGCATTGACGAAAAACAACAGGAAAAACTCAGCCGCTCTCAGGACCTCAAGATTGAACTGCAAAGATTCTGGCAGAAACCAGTGCAGGTGGTCCCGGTGGTGATCGGCACATTGGGTGCCGTGCCAAAAGATCTCAGCCGGCATTTGGAAACAATAGACATTGACAAAATCACGATCTGCCAACTGCAAAAGGCCACCCGACCGGGATCTGTGCGCATCATCCGAAAATACATCACACAGTCCTAGACACTTGGGAAGTGTTCGACTTGTGATTTTGTGATACGAAATCCAGCATATCTATCTTGTTTGCTGTGTCATAATATTATAATAATAATAATAATAATAATAATAATAATAATAATAATAATAATAATAAGTTTATTTATATCCCGCCTCTATCTCCCCGAAGGGAACTCGGGGCGGCTTACAACAAAATCCAAATACAAGCAATGATAAAACAGGAAACATCAAAGGACAAAAACAGAAACCAATAACAAAATATACACAATAAGCCGAAAAACCCAACGAGGTATTAAAACATCGAATTAAAAACAATGAGGTTGCAATAGTGGATAAGCAAGGTGCACCTTATGAGTAACAAATTCGTAAATAGATAAAGTGCAATAGATTCATTTAAGGTCTTAAATGAATCCATCTCTTGCAAGTTATGCAACTGCCTCGTTAAGTAATAAGCCCTTCTTTTGATAATAGTCAAACGAATAAGGTTTGTTTTGTTTTTAATTGCGTATTTTATCCAAGCCAGTGCTTTGCTTTTAAAAAAAGAATCAAACTGTACGCCGTATCTACCTAAACGTCAGTCTTTGGGAATTAAAAGCCTTTTTAAAAATCAGATTACTTTGCATACAAAAAGTTCCCTAAATAGCTATCGCATGTGTGTTTATTCAGGAGTAAACCTCATTGGATCCTATAAACCAATGATACCACTTTAAATGCCATGGATGATGATGATGATGAAGAATAATATCTCGCATTGAGTTGTTGTGAGTTTTCCAAACTGTATGGCCATGTCCCAGAAGCATTATCTCCTGACGTTTCTCCCACATCTATGGCAGGCATCCTCAGAGGTTGTGAGTTCTGTTGGAAACTAAGCAAGTGGAGTTTATATATCTGTGGAATAATGTCCAGGGTTTGAGAAAGAACTCTTGTATGTTGGAGGCAAGTGCGAATGTTGCCATTGGCAAACTTGATTAGCCTTGCAGCCTCAAAGCCTGGCTGCTTCCTGCTATGGCACTGAATAACTGCAAGGCTATTCAGTGCTAATCAAGGTGACCAGTTGCAACATTTCCACTTGCCTCAAACAGAGAAGAGTTCCTTCACTCACCCTGGACATCATTCCACAGACAGACAGACAGACAGACAGATAGATAGATAGCCTAGTTTCCAACAGACCTCACAACTTTTAGGGATGCCTGCCGTAAATGTGGGCAGAACGTCAGGAGAGAATGCTTCTGGAACATGGCCAGACAGCCCGGAAAGCTCACAGGAACGCAGTTATTCTGGCCATGAAAGCCTTCGACAACACGTTGTTGTTGTTGTTGTTGTTGTTGTTGTTGTATGACACAGCAAACAAGATAGACATGCTGGATTTCGTATCACAAAACCACAAGTCGAACCCTTCCCAAGTGTCTAGGACTGTGTGATGTATTTTCAGATGATGCGTGCAGATCCCAGTCGGGTGGCCTTTTGCAGTTGGCAGATCGTGATTTTGTCAATGTCTATTGTTTCCAAATGCCGGCTGAGATCTTTTGGCACGGCACCCAGTGTGCCCATCACCACCGGGACCACCTGCACTGGTTTCTGCTTCTTCTTCTTCGTCTTCTTCTTTTTCTTCTTCTTCTTCTTATTATTGTTATTTGAAACACAACAAGATGAGTCCACAGCAGATTTATTATGTTGTATGGCACAGCAAACAAGATAGATATGCTGGATTTCGTTTCACAAAACCACAAGTCGAACACTTCCCAAGTGTCTAGGACTGTGTGATGTATTATTGTATTATTACAATATGTAATAATATGTATTATTATTATTATTATTATTATTATTATTATTATTATTATTATTATTAGAAACACAACAAGATGAGTCCACAGCAGACATTCTGCTGGCTGTTGTAATTTATTTATTTATTTATTTATTATTATTATTATTAGTTGTTGTTGTTATTTATTATTATTTTATTATGACACAACAAACAAGATAGATATGCTGGATTTCCTATCACAAAATCACAAGTCGAACACTTCCCAAGTGTCTAGGACTGTGTCATGTATTATTATTATTATTATTATTATTATTATTATTATTATTATTATTATTATTATTATTAGAAACACAACAAGATGAGTCCACAGCAGACATTCTGCTGGCTGTTGTAATTTATTTATTTATTTATTTATTATTATTATTAGTTGTTGTTGTTATTTATTATTATTTTATTATGACACAGCAAACAAGATAGATATGCTGGATTTCCTATCACAAAATCACAAGTCGAACACTTCCCAAGTGTCTAGGACTGTGTCATGTATTATTATTATTATTATTATTATTATTATTATTATTATTATTATTATTATTAGAAACACAACAAGATGAGTCCACAGCAGACATTCTGCTGGCTGTTGTAATTTATTTATTTATTTATTTATTATTATTATTAGTTGTTGTTGTTATTTATTATTATTTTATTATGACACAGCAAACAAGATAGATATGCTGGATTTCATATCACAAAATCACAAGTCGAACACTTCCCAAGTGTCTAGGACTGTGTGATGTATTTTCGGATGATGTGCTCAGATCCCAGTATGTTGTTGTTGTTGTTGTTGTTGTTGTTGTTGTTGTTATTGTATGACACAGCAAACGAGATAGATATGCTGGATTTCATATCACAAAATCACAAGTCGAACACATCCCAAGTGTCTAGGACTGTGTGATGTATTTTCAGATGATGTGCTCAGATCCCAGTATGTTGTTGTTGTTGTTGTTGTTGTTGTTGTTGTTGTTGTTGTTGTTATTGTATGACACAGCAAACGAGATAGATATGCTGGATTTCATATCACAAAATCACAAGTCGAACACATCCCAAGTGTCTAGGACTGTGTGATGCATTTTTGGATGATGTGCTCAGATCCCAGTATGTTGTTGTTGTTGTTGTTGTTGTTGTTATTGTATGACACAGCAGACAAGATAGATATGCTGGATTTCATATCACAAAATCACAAGTCGAACACATCCCAAGTGTCTAGGACTGTGTGATGCATTTTTGGATGATGCGCGCAGATCCCAGCAGGGTTGTTATTATTATTATTATTGTTATTGTTGTTGTTGTTGTTGTTGTACCCAGAAAAGAGAACAGTAAAACCAATACAATATTATGGAATTAAGAGAGTTGTAGTTTGGTACTACTCCTTAGCAGAGAAGGCTAAAGGCTTTGCAAAACTGTGACTCCCTGGATTCCATAGCCTTGAGTGGTTAAAGTGGTGTCAAACCGCATCCATTCTGCAGTGTAGATGCAACTTTTGCAGTTACAGCACTGAGCTGGTTGTCCTGTGTAGATGCACCCTTTGCTGGTTGTCCTGTGTTTAATGCTGCCTTATATGAAAGGCCTCCTCCTCCTCCTTTTACTATGCAAAGCGTAGAGACAAGCGAAGCTGCTTTCTCTGCAATTTGGGGACGCAAAGAAGCGCTCCCTTCCTACTGCTTGCTGGCATTTTGGCAACAGAGCGAGTATTTCTGGGCCTTTGCTACGCTCTCGCTCTTTCCTTCCTTCCTTCTTTCCTTCCTCATTCCTTCCTTCCTTCCTTTCCTGCCACGAACGGGGGCGGCTCTTTGACAAGTGGAAGAGGAGTAGGTGGCTCGAAATGTTCCTTCGTGCTCTTACACAATCCCATCATCGCCAAACAAGGGCAGGTCTTATTTTTCTCTTTACATCAGGGAGACGAGGAAAGGCCTCCAAACCCCTTTTATTTGGGATCCTTTCGGATTTGGAAATACCTGCATTTGTGTATCCACCTTATCACGTGGAGAAATGTCCCTTGGCTTCTTTTCAAGCATGGAGAGGCACGGAGCTCATCATTTATTCATTCATTCATTTATTTACTGTATTTATATTCCGCACTTCTTTCATCCACTGTGACACCACGTCCTTAATGGAGTACTTCCTCATTCTTCCGCACTGCTGCTGGACGTTTTTATGGTCATAAATTAGTTAAATTAGCCTCCACGCATAAAGCGGTACCTAAATTTCCTACTCAACAGATGCAATTGTCTTTTGAGTTGCTTAAGTCAACAACGAGCTAGGCTATTTAATGGTCGGGTGCTCAATCCGGCCCGGGATGGCTTCAAACTCATGACCTCTTGGTCAGTAGTGATTTATTGCAGCTGGCTACTAACCGGCTGCACCACAGCCCGGCCTCGCATGAGTTAAGCTACTTCTGGCCATCATGCATAGCATGTTGTTGTTACTGTTATTATTATTATTATGGTCCAGGTAGTAAATGTGGAGCCGAATATGCAAATTGTCCATGAACATGTCTTGTGCATGGATGCACATGTTACATAGATGTGCAGTGCACACTTTGGTACATAAACGCATCAGGTTGCACATTTGATGTATTATTATTATTATTATTATTATTATTATTCTGGTCCAGGTTGTAAATCTGGGGCTGAACATGCAAATTGTCTATGGACATGAATTGTGCATGGATGCCCACGGTGCATAGATGTGAAATGCATCAGGTTGCACATTTGATGTCTTATTATTATTATTATTATTATTATTTTTCTGGTCCAGGTTGTAAATCTGGGGCTGAACATGCAAATTGTCTATGGACATGAATTGTGCATGGATGCCCACGGTGCATAGATGTGAAATGCATCAGGTTGCACATTTGATGTCTTATTATTATTATTATTATTATTATTTTTCTGGTCCAGGTTGTAAATCTGGGGCTGAACATGCAAATTGTCTATGGACATGAATTGTGCATGGATGCCCACGGTGCATAGATGTGAAATGCATCAGGTTGCACATTTGATGTCTTATTATTATTATTATTATTATTATTATTATTATTATTATTATTATTATTCTGGTCCAGGTTGTAAATCTGGGGCTGAACATGCAAATTGTCTATGGACATGAATTGTGCATGGATGCCCACGGTGCATAGATGTGAAATTCATCAGGTTGCACATTTGATGTCTTATTATTATTATTATTATTATTATTATTATTATTATTATTATTATTATTCTGGTCCAGGTTGTAAATGTGGGGCTGAACATGCAAATTGTCTATGGACATGAATTGTGCATGGATGCACACGGTGCATAGATGTGCAATGCACACTTTGGTACATAAATGTACCACACA